>NW_025955620.1:0-18016 GCF_022376445.1 Fomitopsis serialis
ATACAATCCATATCTCGAGGTGTGAGGGCCTCAGTGTAGCCTTTCACGCCGGGTCCACGGCGAAACGCGTACGAACATGCAGGAACAGCATCTACGGGGCGAGTTAGCATAGAGAACGAGCGAGGAGAGTACGCGCGCGAGGGCGCGTGATGATGGGACGGCGCGTCATGGGTGGGGAGCGAAGGTCCCATGATAGGGACAGGGAGCGTGCGAGCAGAAAACGAAGCAGCGAGCGAGCTCATATAGGAAGGGCAGCCTGCGGCTGCGGTGGACAGCAAGCGACGACACTCACCCTCACACGTCCGCGTCGACGTCCTCCTCTGTGACCATTCACTTCCCTCGCTTTCGACGAGACCGACGGGGATGGCGGATGCGTAGGGGCGGGCGGGGCGTGGTGCGCACCCAGTCTCCAACAACGCGCTAGGACATGTAGGGCAGCATCCGAACGCGCCCGGACCCAGCACGCCCTCTGTGCAGGGCAACTTTTCTCGGGACGGGTAGCCTCGAGAGCCGGACAAGGGGCGACGCGGAAGACGGGCAGGAGTTCCGAGGGATGGCCAGACGCAGGGATCGTCCCAGAATGACGACGGCTGGCGCACGCGCTGACTCGTCTGAGGCGATCCTCGGGTGATCCAGGACGGAAATGGGCAGAGGAGGTGAGTGTCGAGGGGATGCGGGGAAAGTCGGGGCCCCATGGGGCGGGAGGAGCCCATGTTGCGGGGTTAGGGTCGGACGCTCCCCGGCGGCCAGGCCATGATCAGCGGCCATGTCGCCATCCTGACGCGCGACGACTCTCTTCCTCCACCCGCCATCTCCCTCCCCGCCCCGTAGACGCGCCCCTTATAGACTGTCCGCTTTCCCCCGCACACGACATCCTTTTAGACTCTTGTCGACTCTTGTCGACTCTTCGACTCTTCTCGACTCTTCTCGACTCTTGTCGACTCACCATTTCTTCCGCACCGCCACCATGTCGCTCCTCCAACTCGCGCCCGACGTCCTCCAGCCCATCGTCGGCCTCCTCCCGCAACCGATACCCTCAACCTCGCCCGCGTCTCCCACGCGGCCCATGCGCTCGCCCTCCCCCGCATCCTCGCCCACGTAACCCTCGGCGGCGCCTTCCACCGCCCCGTCCACTGCCTCTCCCCCAACGCCCAGCTTCGAGCCTTCTGCGCTTCCGTCCTCAAAAATCCTCACCGTGCCCCGCTCGTCCGCTCTCTGGAGCTCCGTCGCGACGCCGTCCGCCGCGAGCGCACCTACGAAGTCGACTCCGATGCCGTACGCCTCCTATCCGACGTCCTCGCGCGCGCGACCAGCCTCCAGAGCGTCACTCTTGGGGCCTCGCGCAACTCGTCGACGCCCACCCACCAATCGTCGATGCGCTCGCCAACTGCGACCGCCTCCAGACCGTAGTGCTAGGTGGGGACGTCCCGCCATCGACATCCTCCAGCGCGCCTTCCCGCACGTCCGCACCCTCGAGTTCGTCGAAGGCGCGTGCTTCGCCCCGGGTACGTCCACCACATCAACCGTCCCCACCGCCTGGCCGTCCCTCGACCGCCTCTCACCGGCCGCCCGCCCTCCGCGCCCATTCGCGCCCGCCAGCTCACCCTCCTCGACCCCGTGCGGAACGACGCGGCCGCCGTCGAGCAGGCCCTCGCCTTCATCAAGCACGCGCGCCCCGTCGTCCTCAGCGTCGCCGTCGACGCGGACGTGCCGGACGCGGACTTTGTCGAGCGGCTGCGCGAGGTGTGCGGCGGGGATGGCGTCGCCGGGTACGACGGCGTGCGGTTCCTCGAGCTCGTCCTGAGCGGGTGTCGGAGTCTCGCGCGGGTCGAGAGCTGGATGGTGAGTCGTCCGTCCGTCCGTCCTCTATCTCTCGTTCTCTTCCGTCTGTGCATGCGTCCGTGCAGCGCACCCCGGCTACGCACGCGCATACACCCGTCTTCCCCGCCTTCTCCCTCTCCCTCTCCTCTCCTTCCTCCCAGCGCGAAAAGCTCACCTCGCCCTCCCACAGACGCACGCCGCCACGCACCTCCACGCCCTCCCCTCGCCGGGCTCGCCCTCCTCAGCAGCACCCGCGCGACCTTCCCCACCCCGCGGCCCACGCCCTTCGCCTCCCCGCTCTCCAGCCCGCCCCTCGGGCCGTCCTCCCCCGCCTCCCCCTCCGCCGTCGACACGCTCGCGCTCGACGCAGACGCGGAGACCCCGACGATGGAGACGATGTACGGCGCACCGCGGCGCGCGCCCCCGGGCGTGGAGGCGCTCGCGCGCGCGGTGCGGGGGGCGCTGCCGGGCCTGCGCTATCTGGGGCTCGCGCCGTGCGGGCCTGCGGAGGGCCGGGGGAGGCTGGTGCGGAGTGCGAGTGGTTTGAGCTTGGGAGGGTCGGGCGCGCGAGGTGCGTGGGGCGCGCGGAGGCGGGGCGGGTGAGGCGGCGGCTGGAGGGGATGGCGCGGTGGGATTGAGGGCGCGGTGATGTGCAGATGGTGCGGATGTGAGTGAGTTAAAGGTCGAGAGGTCGAGCGACTCGGGGCTGTGTGCTGTGGTCGCGTCGGTCTGCTGTACACCTATGCCTTCCCGATCTCCACCTTCGGCTGCGACGTTGCGACGACTACCGAAGAGGCGGTGATGTTTGACGAGCTATATTGACGAGATATATTGATACCTATGCTCTCCTGACTTATGGCTACCCTACCTAGTACGTACTACCTGGGCTAATGTAGATCTTCTCGTGCCTCCGACGACTCTATCGACCCGCGTATATCCTCCTATAATGCGATATACAGCTGTTCGACTCGTATACGTCTCGCCCGCCCCCCGGTTTCCATCGTCGTCGTCTCGACGAGAAGCTTGACGGCACCGTGCGGACGCGAGGTCCCAGGTTTCAGCCAGTCGAGAGGTGCTCATGTCCCCTACTAGGGAGGGCGTGCGACGGGCCGAGCTCTGTTGTGGGGTGCAGTCAAACACGTAGCGAATTCGACTGCATAGACAGTAGTCGGCATTGCTGCTGCTGCGCGCGGGGTAGCCAGGGGATCCGAACGTTGACTAGTTGACCAGCTCACGGTTCTTCAACGCGTCTGGGATCCGTGACCGACGGCGCCGACGCTGGCGACGCCAACATCTGATCGTGCGACGCGTGTATTGCTTGACGGTATACACGGAGGGCAATGCGTACCAACTGCGTGGCCAGCAAGCGCACCCGACTCCGAGTCGTCGCTCGGACCTGGGTTCGCAAGCGGACTGCCATTTCCCCCACGCACGTCCGCCGCTGAGGACCAGCGCCCCGGGTGACAACGGTCAGAGCGACTCGGAGCCCGGGGATCGCGTGAGTGCTTGTACTCTCCGCACGCGCTGCCAACGCACCTACATACGCGGACGCTAGACCCAACGGGGTGGTTCCGGATTCGCTGGCGTCCGGTCGCTCGCCGTGCGTCTTGTCGCTTCGTGCAGCGTGCCACACTCCAGGCAGCCCGACACGCGTGGCCTGGCCACGACTCTACGGCTCCGCGATCCTGACGACGCGTCCGTACCAGACCTTCGGGGACACTGACAAGCCCCCTCAGTGAGTCAATCGGCTGCGCTAGCGCGATAGAGATGCGTACATACCCGGGACACACGCAGGGGCACCCCGCAGACGCGCACGAGACTCGCCACTGGCAGCAGACAGGAGTGCGTGAGGCGGGCCCAGCGTCGAGTCGGTCCTTGGGCGTGATCGTGCCACGGCGAGCCGTTCCCGCCCGAGTCGCGCACCCGGGTCTTCCCTGGCCGTCGAGTGTTTGAGTTTATATCTTACATGCATACAGGACGTGAAGTGACTCACGACGCACCTTCCTCGACCGTACGAGCCAAGGGATTCGGTGACGCGCTGCGGAGCGACTCGGGCGGACTGGGCTCGGAGGGTACAATACGACTGCGGGTGGGCGCGGCTCCGAGTTGTCGTTCTTGTCAGCTGCTTGATCGGCGTTGGCGTGGTACGAGCGGAGGTCGTACGGGGGCCTCGTCCGAAGTCCATAGGTATCGAGCGCGGTTGAAGGAGACGGTAGGGTCGTACGACGGCTCGGTGGGCGCGGGAGAACTCAGTGCGCTTCGTGAGGTTTCGGACGACCCTGAGGGGTACTTGCGGGCACGGCGCACTGTCGTGTTCGGCTGCTCTAGGGCGAGGAGTGCAAGGGAGATGAGGGAAAGCACATTCGGCGATACGTCAACGGGAAACAACGCACCGGATTCGTCCTCGGCGAACCCCACCCATCAGAAGAGGTCGGCGAGTGTGACGAGGAACACGGGGCTCGATTCATGGCTTGGTTTGTCGTGATGTGCGCGCTCCGAGTCTCCGCCCTGGTTCGTGACACCCGCCTGAATCGTGAACCCGAGTCCTCCCTGGCCGTCGAGAACGCATACTAGTAGCATATCCCGACGCGTTTTCCTCGATCGTACGCGGCACACGGGCTAGCTGGGGATTCGCCGAGGGGCTACGGGGCGACTCGGGTGAAGAGGGTTTCGATGGTGCGGGCGGGCGTAGCTCGTACGCGTCAGCTACTGAATGATGCCGGAATGGTCTTTGCGGAGGTCGTACGAGTCCCTCGTTCAGCTCGAGCGCGGTTTGAAAGAGGCGGGTATGGTCGTGCGATGGGTCGCTAGGGACGGGATGGTTCAGCATGCTTCGTGAGGTTTCGGGCGACCCAGGGAAGTGCTTGCTGGCGTGACATACTGCGTCGCTCGGCTGCCGATGTAATAGATATGAGGGAAGAGGTATGCGCGGGTACGTTGACGGGAAACTACGCACCATATTCGCTCTCAGCGAACTTCACCCAGATGAGAAGAGGCCGGCGGATAGGAGACGCCGGGGGAGGAACATGGGGCTCAATTCCATGGCTTGGTGTGTTGCAGTGTGGTTGCTCTTTATCCTGGTTCGTGAAGGCATGACGACTCGCGGGTGCTGTCGAGAGTTGCACTGAGTCGGTATTCTGCTTTGCAAGTTGGAATTCACCGAAGCGGCGTGAGCAATGTCTCTTCTGCCATAGCCCCGTCAGAATCCAGCTTAGAGCACCAGAGCGACATTCGAGTGGTAAGTACGTGGTTGAGCGAGCGCGGGGGCGCGGCTTCGCTTTGACTGCTGTGGCTGCAGATCGACCTGAGATCTCGGACGCGTCTGTGTACGACCACTGTGGCGGCATCTCCCAGTGAGATTCACCGTACGAGTCACCCCGTTATCTGGTGAATTTATCCAATACAATGAGTTACTTTCATCGATTTGTGGTTGGTTTTCGAGCGATCCAACAGTTGCCCAAATAGGGTGTTTCACGTTCGCGATCCTAGCCCAGATCTTACCTCGTTTTTGGTTCGTTTTTTGCTTTGATTTCGGTCAAGAAACACGACAGAAATCGTCTGAAAATCACCCGAAAACGATCCTATCGTGAAACGTCTGACCCGCAAAGGAAGCAGAAACGACGTGCGCAGCTTATGTAATGGTGTGGCTGGCATGCTGTCGGTCCATATCCCAATTGAGACATGTTGAACTTCGCGCCGCCGTATTGTACAGCCTCACGATACACCCAATCTGTCCAGTATGCCTGCTATTCCTCTTCGGGAACGTCTGATACGTGCTCAGCTTGAACATGCTTCGGACTTGCACCGCTTACATCACATCGCTATGTCAGCATCAGACTCCGACTCTGAGTCTGTCTACTCGGATGGCGGGAACCTGGCAGACGATGAACAGGACTCTGGAGTAGATTCAGAGTTATCTTCCATGTCTTCGGTGTCTGACCTGTCCTCTCTGGATGATCTGGACAACTCTGATCTCGAGCGCGACTCCTCTTCGCCTGGCAACAGCCTGGACTCTGACGATGATCACGAAGAGCGCTATTTGTCCAACTTGCGAGCCATCGAAGAACGCATCCACTACCTCGAGAACACACGGATTCTAGATCCCAACACTGTCCACAAGCTGTCACAGCTCTACTTGGTGCTGGTGCTGTTCAAAGCGGACGATCCAAAGCGTTTCCGACTCAACTTGCGGGTCGAGCCCGAGACCTTTGATGCACTCCTCGAGAGGCTGCAAGACCACTCGGTCTTTGTCAGCGATGGACCACGCGATCAGCTCTCGGTCGACAAGCAGCTGGCTATTGCCTTGTATCGATTCGGACACTTTGGCAATGCGGCATCTGTCGAGGGTGTCGCTCAGTGGGCTGGCGTCTCGGCGGGAATGGTTGTCAATGCGACCCGACGTGTCATGGTGGCCTCGCTGGCGCTGCATGATGAAGTCATCCACTGGCCAAGTGCTGATGCGAAGGAGGAAGCGAAGGAATGGGTGGAAATGGTCTCATGTGCAGCATGGCGGGACGGTTACTGCTTTGTCGATGGGACACTCGTTCCACTCGCCGAGAAGCCTGCGCACTACGGTGAGGCGTACTTTGACCGGAAGTCGAATTATTCCCTAAACGTACAGGTGAGCTCAACCATCTTATGTGGAGCTCCATGCTCAAATGCTTGGTAGCTGATCACGTTGCCAAATTTGCGCATCATTGATTATGTAGTTGGTCACTGTGGAAGTGTTCACGACTCCACAGCATTCCTCGACTCTCGAACGCATCGGGATCATCGACGCCTATTTAGCCATAGCGAGTGGATATGGGCAGACTCGGCTTACCCCGCACGGACATGGTCAGTAAGTCCATACAAGAAACCTGCGTCCGACTTGCCCGAGAACACTAATTTCAACTACTGGGTCTCACGAGTATGTGTGTGAGTCGCGGAATGTATCGGAATATTTTGCTAAGTCGTTTTGTAGGTCCGTGTCAAGTCAGAACACGCCGTCGGCTACCTGAAAGGTCGCTTCTGTTCGCTCAAGGGTTTGCGGCAGCAGATCAAGAACAAGACTGACCATTTAAGGGCACTCGAATGGATCAGGACCTGTATTGTCCTTCATACTCTAATCTTTGACATCGAACATGGAGATGATGCAGAATGGCAAGAGGAGCTCATTTTAGAAGGGATGTCGAGTGGATCGGACAGCAGCAGCTCGGCGGGTGGGCAGGGAGGTGACGAGGCACCACGTGCTGGCCGGCGAGAAGACACCGGGCAACGCAAACGTAGACATGTGAAGCGGGACTTGTTTAACAGTGATCTGTTTGTATAGACCAACCATCTATTCTACTCGGTGTATGTCTTGATCATCATCTACGTCTATGGGCAGTTCGGGATCTAGAAAGACATTCCCAAATGGTGCGGGGAAGTTACCAAGTCCATCGCCTTCGTATCCTACTCCTCCTCCTGCAAGCCCACCTCCGAAACCTTGATCCATTCCAAATGGCTGAGCAGGCGCCATGTTCGGCCCCAAAGCGTCACCACGCCGCCCCATAGTCGTCTGCAACATCATCGAGAACATCTCGAATTGGCGCTGAGTTTGTCGCTCCTGAAATTCACGCTCCTCGCGCCTCGCCTGAGCCTCACTCTCGATTTTGAGGCGTCGGTTCTCCTCTCGCCTGAGCTGCACTGAGAGCTCCTTCTCGCGCAGCGCGTTTCGTCCCTCGCGCCGCTTGGACATCTCCGCGAGCTCAGCGGCATGCGCGTCGCCAAATGCATCACTCGCCTTCCGTTTTCCCACCGACTTCTGGGAAGCCGAAACACGTGCATCCGGTGTCCTTGACCCTTTACTCGTAGACGCAGTTACCGTCGTCTTCGCAGTTACAGTCCTCGTCGGCTCAGCGCCAGACCGAGTCGGTGGTGAGGGTGACAGTGAGCGAGCACGGCCCTGGGCCTTGGCAGCCTGTTCCTTCAGACGCGGCGACCGTTTCAGAGGCGTGGGAGGCTGGGAATAGATCAATACTAACAGTGATATGCAAATGCGACCACGTACGGGTGGTACATCATCATCATCGAGCTCAATCGGCTCACTCCGAGGAGTGCTTGGAGCATCCGGGGGGGCAGATTCACCTAGAATCACAGGTGTACCATCTGTGAACATCACCACAGACTCGTCGTCTGAATGGCTATTGTCCTCGCGCACTTGTTTGAACAGCGCCGCCGCCGCCGCCGAGTGATCCTTGCCCGGGTCGGAGGCACTTACACCGACTGGGTTGTAATTCGGTAGCTCACACCACATCGCATGAAGGTCGTCGTAGAACTCCCATTCAGAGCGAATTCTCTCTGATGATACACCGCTTTCACTGCTTCGTAGCTATCAAAGTGTCGATTGCACACACCTTCAATATTACTAACTTCCTCCTCGGGTTTAACCCCACCCCCTGTATCCAAAAGATCTCGTCTGTAGCTTGTATATGTCCGCTTTAGCCTATATCAATAACAGTTAGACATCATAATAATGCCATGATCACGGCGCACCGTGCCTTTGAAAGGCCTGCTGTGTAGACTTATGGAAACGAGCCGCATTCGCGGTCCACTCGGTCTCGAATACTGGATCCTCGCACCAGTGCCTTGCATAGATGTCTTCGGCTACCTTGGCCCACCAGTTGATCTTGGCTACATGACCCTGTATCTTCTTCCGACCGTCCTTCGTAGCTTTCTGAGTCGAGTCGCTGAAGAGCTTGATGCGAAGCTCTGGATTTTGCGTGAGGAAGGAGATGGCTGTGTGGATCCAAGCCGGATTCTTGTCCCATGATATGTCCTTCTCCTTCGTGCGCTTCGGAGGCTGAGAAGGCGTAGGATTGGGCTCCTTGGGCTTTGCTTTCCGTGGCATGCTGAGCTACAGAGGGAGACGGACGACGACCCCCGGACGAGCATGGGCGCGGTCGTCCGCACAGATTACCTAATCCGATTATGTAATTGATTACTCAACATGGTCCAGAAACGGGCACCAGAAAACAACCAGAAACGGTGCAGGAGCAGCGTCCGAGCTGCTCCTGCACTCCAGAAACCATCCCAGGATCTCGTTCAAGAAATTGGCGGAAATCCGAATCAAGATCGACGTAAAAACCGGGCTGGAACCCGCTACGTGAAACACCCTAATGAGTGCCTTTCACCCGTTTTATGTCCCGATTCACCCACGTGTTTCCAGCGACTGTTCACCCAGCTACATAGTGACTTTCGTAGATTGAAAATAACCATATTCGTGGTTGCAATGAGCCGGAGCTCTGGTGAAAAGAAAGACTGTTCTAACCACTTCAAACGGTGTTTTGCACTTGTTCACTTAGTGGTTTGGTAACAGTGAGTTTCCCTACATCATTGAGTGCTCATGACTAGTACTAGTGCTCGGAGCCCTTGCATCAGCAAAGCCTCGGTTTGTCTGAGACGCCCTAAGTCATCTAAACCGGTCTGAGCGATCTAATGCTGTCTAAGGCACCTAAGGTGTCTAGTTGTCTACGCTTCTCGCGCACTAATGAGCCCTTCAGTACTATACATACTAACTTCGTGCGCATTTTTACTGTATTGCAAAACCACCCTACGAAAGTCATTGTTATATGTTATAGTACACTACCTAGAATGCATGTTCGTGAGCGTGATAGTCAACGAATTTGTTGACAAGATATGCCCGAAAAGCGTCAAGTGAGTCATGCAGACGAAAGCCGAAGGGTAGTGGGTCCTCGCCATAGATCGGTAGTAAATGTGCAGCACGGAAAACTGTATCTAAGTGGATCACCTCGCACGGTCGCCGCGTGTCAACGTCAAATTCCGGCTCAACCATCCACATGCCTGTCTCCTCATCAGGCTCCTCGCCGAGAGGCAGGAACCATTCAATAAGGGCACAGGGATATAGAATGCCGTTGAACTTGAAGGAAAACAGGAGACGTACGCGCACAACACCCAAGCCACGGAAGCCCGCCTGCGCCGAATCTTGCTCGACAAAAGCACAGTCATAGCGCGGCCCTGCCGACCGCCAGGACGGCGTTGCCCGAATGCGCTCGCGCCGCATACCACCAGTGCCGGACGGGTCCACGGGAGCATGGAATGTGGCGACCGCAGATGGGAATACCGAGATTCGTAAGTTTGGTATGCTGTATGTTGCAAGGACGCCTGCGTCGTCCGGGTCCTCGTGCAGTTGCTTCGCAAGAAACCGTGCAACGCATGTCGTTAGCTCGGGTTGTTCGATGTGAGCACCCAAGTCCGCTAGAATTCCGGGATAACCCTTGGCTTAGAGATAATGCTTGATCAGTGACCTGCAGGGATGCGAGCGATGTACGAGACGTACCTCGTTGGCGCGCTAAGGCTACAAATGCCTCTATACACGGCCCTTCCACTACGCCCTCATCGTCCTCATCATTATCAAGTTCCACTCCACCCCCATCGCCGTGGTCAACGTCAACGTTCGGATCGTTGGCATTGGGTCGATCCATTTCGCGGCCAGCAGGTGCAGCGGCGTTCGTGTTTGCGGGACGTTCAGGGTCAGGGATGAGTGGTGGGCCCTGGAGCGGGTAGTCGAGCTCGTCAACATCGTCATGATGTGAGATGTTTGAGGACGGCGTTCCCGGAGGTGATCTAGACAAGGAATTGGTGAGAGCCTCAGATAGGCAAGTCCCTTCGAGCATTCCTCGTGCGGTGAAGTCCACACGTGCCGCAACAAGTTTGTCTAGTCGCTGATTGGTCAACAACATCTGGCCGAGGGCATGATAGCGGTTTGAGCGCCGCCATGGCTCTTTCACAGCCTTGATGTGCTTGCTCTCGGTGAGGGAAGTACATAGGCCGTACAGCGCACCGAAGTTCCACGTGTGGCGAGGTGTATGGCCATGGGCATGTTGACGCGGGATTGAGAATCCGTCGGGCCTGACGCCTGCATTCCGGAGGAACTCGCGGTGGCGGTGATACTCGGCGAGGTGCGCCTCACACTCGTCGAGTTTTTTGTCTGTCTGAATGGGGTGCCGGATTCGATAGGCGAACTCGAGGTACTCATGAGCCATGCAGACGAGCTCGCGCGGCACAAGCCCTTTGATTGCAGCAAGCCATATCTGCGGATTATACAGATGAGTTGACTCCGAACAGCTATAACCAATCCAAGTCGACTGACCTTCATGAGTGCACGGGAATCATCACCAGTCCACTGCTTGAAGTTCCGTCCTTGATGGAAGTGTCGAAGGCCCACAAAAGGTGGCATCGCGGCAATTCTGTCATGAACGACAATACGAGACATTGCGTATGTATGTGAGTGCTTCGGTTTGCTGGAGCAACATCACTTATGCTTACCGTCTATCAATCTCGTCCAGAATCTCTCCCGCTCGTCCCTCTCCATGCTCGATTTTGAGGTACTCAATCGTCCAATCGACAACGTGATCTTTGAAAGGCTTGATCACTTGATGCAGGAGGTCGCCGGACAGCAGCTCGTGAATATCAGCACGAGGGAAGTCGTTGGTGTATGGCTGCACAAGATTTGAACTCAGCGCCGGCGCCCTGGGGATACTAGGCAAGTGCACAGTAGTGACCGTACTTACGATTACATTGGCGACAATCCCGTATTCTTCCCACAGAGACTTCGCGTCGAAGCTCCGAACAAGCTCTTCATTGAGCTCTTGGCTTCGACGCCCTTGTGCGAAGCCGTCGTCGAGGTGGTTACAGTGACCAGGACAGCTGGTCACGTAGTAGTACAAGGTTCCAAAGAATCCGAACATCGGTACGTCCGTTGAGCAAATGCCAGGATTCGGAGCTTGTGTAACAATTTACTCACACAGGGCACCAGCCTTCTACAATGCATGCTGCCAATGCCTGCTCCGGATAGTCCATCAGATTTGGCCCGACACCATAGATCGCACGGCGGAAGTGCGAATCGGGGCAGCGAACTACTTCTGGGGTCTTCATTGCAGGGCGAAGAGGGTCGAGAACGGCAGATACACTGGCATGGTATAGTTGGCGCTTGAACGTGCGGAATGCGGCTGTATTCTTGTGCTTCTTCTCACCTGTTTTGATATGTCAGCGGGTCGGCGATTTGACAGTGCACCTGTTTACTGGAAGATGGACATACACTTCGCGATCGCAAGGAATGCAACAACACGAACAGCATTGCGATGGGCACGCCTCACACCATTCGACACGTTGCCAATGGAGATGTACAGTGGATAGTATTCATTCTGGCCCGTCGCGACTGACACAGTTGTCTTGTCGCTTCCCACAATGACAGGTACGAACATTGATCCATGTGTTGTGGGGTCTTCGGCGATGCAATCCTATTCAATTGAATCCCCTAATCAGCCTTCTTCGACGTAATCTAGTTCGACAGAACCTAGTTCGGCGGCCGACTTACCGCCTGTCTCCACGCCCAATTCCCAGATAAGACATTGGTGAGTCGGCGACCTCCCTGATCATTCACCTCTTGATACGGTACGAGATCGAACTCATCGTCGCCGTTGTAGTCCTCGCAGTCGATCAACGAATGCACAACGGTGCGGGTGTTCCGTATCCAGATCGTGTACTTCTCACTCATCCACGACGGTACATCGCCTTCTGGCAAGAGACCGCGGTATCCGAGTTCAACCTTCGACCATGGGGCGTCGCCAATGGGGATCGCATCGATCGTATCGAGCAGGTGCACAGAATTTGCGAATGGCGGCTTGCCTCCATACTGAACCAGTGATGCAGCCCACAGATCCATCAAAGTGTTCACGTCCCGTTGGGACATTTGATTCTTTTTGTACAGGAAATCCGCTACCTCGAAATCAAGCCGGGAATCGAACGGAGTCCAATCGCCCTGCTCGAGCCTCTGCCGCAGTGGTGGGGGTTTTCCAGGCTCAAGAAACTCGCTTCCGTCTTCGGTGCAAGGCAGTGCTTTCAATTGAAGTAAGTCAGTTGCACAATGCTTGTTTGATGTGACACACCATTCAGAGCAGGGTGAAGCAACCGCTTCCATCTGACATCCTCATCTTGCCCGTTCTGGTTCTCTCCTGGGTCGGCGACGAGACCGTCTGCGTTTGCAAGATCGAACGCCTCAGGCCCGGCGGCGGGCTCCTGGGATTCCGCTCTATCTGGCTGCGGTAGCGGCGGATGTGCGGCGTTGCGATGCTGGGTAAGTCCGGAGCGATTGCGAAATGGCTTGCCGCATATGCTGCATATAATCTGGGCAGGGAAATACAACATAGGTTCGTTCTTGCAGGGTGGATTGCCTGGGGCCGGGCAGAGCACTGCGGCGAGTCGAGTGGAGGATGGTTGGGTGACTCGGATAGTCCAAGGTGAGCGGCACATCATACAAGTCCGATAAGGCTGATTAGTGAGTGGAATCATGCCCCCGAGGCTGCCCGCCCGCGCGGCAGAGCAGTCTGCCCGCCGTCACCTCTGTCGGACATGCCGGCTCGCCGCTCAGGTGACACAGCCAGTTTAAATGCCCGCCTCCGAGTCCAAGCCTTCCTGCGGACGTCCTGCCACGTCGCACCCTTATCTTCCCCTCTTACCACCACCCACTCATCTCCCTCACTCGTTTCCCTCTCTCCCGCTCGTTTTACAACTACTAGTCCTCATATACCACCCTCATTTTGTTATTTTCTAACCACCATGACTGACAATCAACCCCCAGCTCGTCGCACGCGTGCGGCAAATGCATTTGCGCACCCTGGCCACATTGTTCTCCAAGACCAGGTCAAGAGGCGCTCCAAGCAGGAGATGGCGGAGGCTCGCAAACTACAGTCATTCGCCAAGGCTGTCCTCGAGCATCAGCGTAGAGAAACCATCGAGAACGCTGCCGCCGTGCAGCGTACCATGGCACAGCGCGATGCAGAGGAACAGGCGCAGCGCGTGCTACCACCGAGGTTTGCTGTCAAGAGCAACAAGTCTTCGAACACCTCAGGGAGTCGCCTGAAGGTGGCGAGCAATGGCCCAGGTAAGCTCTCACGAACTTCGAGATGTCCTATGTCTGTGAGTATGTTGTACTCATAATGTACATTTTCAGATGCTGACACGGAGAGCATTGGTACGTCGTATTACCATTGTATGCTAGCCAATGCTTACTAGGTTGACAACCTTGGCGATGGTGGTTCTCAGAGTCCGATACCCCGCTCTCCGTGACTACTGTCACTCCTGCGAAGGTCAAGAAGCCTCGGAAGAAGGCTATACGTCAAGAGATTGACAGTACGGCGGCTGCTACGACGGCGCAGACGTTCCAAGCTGTGACTCAATCCGAGTCCACAGGGGCTGGTAAGTCAACAGCTGGGAAACGCAAGTCGGCGGTGTCCGATTCGGCGGCGTAAGTGATTCGAAGTCCACTACACATATCGAGCTTGCATGTGCTGACTCATCCATGACCCGGTACTCTTTCGCAACAGGTCTGATGCCGGCGCCGGTGGACAGTCCAAGCGGCTCAAGCCAATGCATCCCTCTGGCATGCTAACGTCATGGAAAGGGGCCGCGACTCCGGCTCGCACTGCGCCGCCGTCCATGAAGGCGCGCCCGGGCGAGGCTGTGTCTATGCCGCCGGGTAGCTCACGAGTAGTATCAGGTAACTACTCATTCCTTTCCAACCTGACTATCAGTAGTCTTACCAGCACTCGCACGCAGCCATCAAAGTCGACGTTGATCCATCGGACGATGAAGCATCTAGTCACACGGACAGCGGTGACGATGCTGCCGTCGAGTTCACCAATGGAGCCGACATCGATTCGCCTCCAGGTCGTCAGACCAATGAGGTATGTCCCTCGCCTCGACGCACTACCCATTTACTAATGCACCTTGCCTCAGGGAATTGTTGGTGTTGCTCCAGAAGTGCCCAGCGACGCCCCCGCCGGCACCCAGCCGGCGCCTTCACCGGCGCCTGCGCGTCCACGCGGTGTTGGATTCATCAATTTTGGCAGCGACTTCCAAGGTACCCCAATGTCGATGAACCACGGGAATACGCAGGCCATCGCACGGCTCGTGGCTGCTCGGCGTCATGTGACGAATCATGACCTACCTTCGGGCACGCTGAACAAGTACAACAGGGAGTTCATGCCTAAGCTCATCGAGTTTATTGCTCGCCTTCCGAATCCCTGGGAACTGCAGGTCATCAACTTCGCGGCTGAACTGCGCCGCCTGTGGAGCGAGGTCTTCCCCGATGTGTCCTTGGGTTACCGAGTCGAGTCGCCGTTGTGTCCACTGTACGCCCTCGTAAGGAAATCTTGACCTTTGTCATGATGCTGCCTCAGGCTGACATCGTGATGCCAAACAGTCCATGCAACGCCTGTACAACTGGCGCTCTAGTTTCGGCGTCAATGCGATCGCGGCAGTCAAGCATCAGGAAAAACACTTTCGGCGCCAAATGGTTTGGGATTTTTCCCAATTAGCATGAACTGGGGTATGAGCGACAAAGAGCGGTTTATGACTGACAGAACCCGGTTGAGCAGCTCTGCACGCGGTTTACGTATGTCAATACGTCCATTCTGCAGTTCTTGACACCACCAAAACTACATATCTGCTTCAGTAGCTACTATAAGCACATAATAATTGATTGTACGTCTCAACCGTTCACTACGCTTCACAAGCACACTCGTATCGAGCTATGGGATTTCCGCCACATTTTCAAGCACTGTGAAGAATGTACATTATTTGCGCCTCATTATAGTACATGGTACATGACTTTTGCGACCCGGAACACTACATGTCTGTATGATACAACCAGTCACGACGTTACACAAGCATCCGCCGCCCCTTCTCACTCCTCCAAACTGTCGCCGTTCTTCCCCTCTGACTCGCCGCCGCCTTCCCCCGTCTCCGAGCCAGCAGCGGTAGCGTCCTCGTCCCAGACGCTGGGACACGTCGCGACTTGTTCTTTGTCGATGGTCCACTGCGCGTCGGAGTAGGTCCGCGGGTACTTGAGGTCCGTAGGGCGCAGGAACTCAAGATGCGGCGAGAAGTTCGCCAGCATCGAGCAGAGAGGCGGTAGAGGGAGGAGCCCGAGGGAATAGTCTTCGGCCTCCTTCCGCGTAACTAGCACGTCCGTGCGCTTGAAGACGGGGAGCTGGCGGAGGGGGAGAGGGATTCTGATGCGGCCGGCTTTCCAGGTGGTTGCCAGGGCCTGAACCCACGACCTGCTGTTGAGGTCGTAGTACTCGAATTTGGCCGGCGGGTCGTCCTTACGGCGTTGGCGTTCCCTGTCCCACGGAAGCTCAGGGAACACCTGGGCGGTGATGGGCTGACAGAACTTCAGCGTCAGCACGTTCCCAGTCACCTCAGAAATGAGGGGCAGGGACATGGGCAAGCATTCGTCCT
Organism: Fomitopsis serialis; assembly: GCF_022376445.1. NCBI lineage: Eukaryota > Fungi > Basidiomycota > Agaricomycetes > Polyporales > Fomitopsidaceae > Fomitopsis > Fomitopsis serialis. The sequence goes on from NW_025955620.1 coordinate 16,108, forward strand.
ATAGTGCGTCCCATAGCGCTACCAGTTAGATAAGCGTAGAGAATGCAGACATATCGAACGTACCTCAGTGAACACCAGCACCTCCACCACCCTCAATTCCTTCTCCTTCCCCTCATCGTCGGCCTTCAACAACTCCGGTATCATCAGCGGGTGGTAGAAGTCCTTGATGGCCCCCGGGAAGAGCCAGCCCTCCAGCGTCGGAGGGTCCTCGAGCTCTGTCAACACGTCCAGCAGGGCCTCCCGCTGTTGCATCGCCGGCTGAAGCCAGTACGACACCAGCGTTGGGCACTGTGACGACGGGAATATTGGACACTTGAAAGGAATATTAGTGTAACCTGAATACAGAAGACGAGGATTATACGCACATAGTCAAAAAGAATGCCGAAGTGTTCGCCCTCCAGGCAGAGAACGGTGATGTGCTTGATCGTCTTGCGGTGGGGGCAGACGGGGCTGCGTGAGATAATGCTCGAGTTGGAAAGGACTATCTTCGAGGCGAAGAAGAAGACGCGTTTGTCGTAGGAAGCCATGTCGAGTAGCGAGGTGAGAACGGAGTTGAGAAAGAAGTCGTGTTTGAGTAGTCAAAGATAGTGTTTAGAGGTTGAAGAGCGTGGAATGACGGCCACAGAGCGTTCAAAATTAAAGTCCCACGAATAGGCGCTCAGCCACAGGCGCCGCACCGAGCACGCCGTACAGCGCGAAGTCGCAGGTAGCTACACAAAATGACGAGTAGAGTGAATAGAAATGGATACATACTTTGGTAGTCACTCAGATATCACTGTCTGAAGGTTTCCCAAGTCACGGTAAGCTGAATAGATATTTGACGCAGAGTAGTACACGTTGTTCCAGGCTCAGTCTACATTGTACAAGGTAAATTCGTTACTATCCTCTACACGCACACGGTCCCACCGCTCAAGCAGCCGCAGCCGCATCCGCATCCTCCGGCTCTGGGTCAACCTCCCAGATCTCATGCCCTTCCTCGCCGAACCCAGGGCAGGTCGCGATGATCCCATCATCATCACGACCTACCGACCACTTCGCCTTAACGTACAATGGAGGGTGTTTCAGGCCACGCGGCCACAAGAGCTTGATGTGGGGGATGAACTTGACCTTCATCGAGCAAATAGCCCTGAAACCCCTACCGCCGCGCGCAAACTGCTCGGGATGTGGCGCGGTCACGATCGACGACGGCTTGAAGATGGGAAAGTGGCGAAGGGGAAGGGGAAGATAAATCGCGTTGTCCCGATGAGTCGAGGCCGGGACGCGTTCCCAGGTTTTGAGTTCGAGGTTGAACATATCGAACGCCTGGGGACGGTACCGCAGGGACGGATCCCTCCACCAGCAGAGGCCGTAGAAGACCTGGCGGTTATCGGCTGCTGGAAATAGAGCCGCAACCTACCCGCCTCTACCTCGACGACCAGAGGCAGGGAGATAGGAGTTGTGGCCTCCTATAATTTGTTGTGAGTTACGCAGAGTGGTAATTTGTCAAGATACTAGACGCACCCTGACGTATACTAACGCCACTATCACCCTTCGTTCGAGTCCATTTCCTCTGAGGCTAGGCGGCAACGAATACTCCCCAAATGCCGACTTGATAGCCCCAGGAAAGAGCCATCCCTTGAAGTTCGGGGGCTTCTCCGCCGCCTCCAGTGCGTCCCTCAATGCCAACCGCCTTGCCTCCTGCGGCTGCGCTTGGCAAGCCCTCATGGGGCAATCCGACGTAAGATGCACTGGACACTACAACCAAGGATTCAACGGTCGTTTTACAACGAGGAACTGTCAGTACTCACGTAATCAAAAACCTTCCCAAAGGACTCCGAGTGCTTGTCCAAGCAGAGGACCGTGACGTGCGAGATTGTGCGCTCCAAGTCCTCGGGGCATGGTCGAGCGAAGATGGCAATGGCTTCGAACC
>NW_025955621.1:0-18013 GCF_022376445.1 Fomitopsis serialis
CAGCCGAACACGCTCTCCCACCTCCGTCTCCATACTGCCGGTCCCGCGCCCGTTTGTGGTTTCCCAGTCTGGCTCGGGGTCTAGCCCCCAGAGCCATACGGTGTCTGTCCCTGTGCCCACGACGACTCCCCGGGCCTCGTCCCACGCACGTTTCGCATCTTCGCCTGTCGCGAATTGTTTCTCCGCGTCGAGGCGCGCAAGCCATACTTGCGCCGAGTGCTTTGTGTTGTCCTTACCGGTAAACTTTCGAGCTAACCGAAGGACCCGTTCAGGCGTGTTGCTTGTAGGCGGGAGATACTCGTGGAGGCTGTCTTGATGCCGTGAGCAGGGTTATTGTTTCCGCCAGAAGTGCGGGCGAAGGGGTGGCCGATTTCCTTTGTGCCAGGAGCTGTAGCGATGTGATGAGGTACCCTTTCTGCAGTGCGCGGGACACACGCATACACATGATCAGATCAATGCGAAACGGGCGAGGGGGAATGATGACTGACCAGGCTGTCATCGATGTCTTTCTGACACCAGTCCCGCACGAAGCTCGCATATGCCGATGCGAGCCGCTCGTCTGCTGCATTTTGATCTCGCACAGCACTGGAAAGCCGCTCATTTGCGTCCTTTAGCGTATCCACCAATGCTTCGCCCTCGAGGTCAGGCAAAAGACGTCTCGTCGCGAATAGCCTTATGGCGGCAGGATCTGCAGGCAGCGTTTCATGCAACAAAGTGAAGAGGTGATCCAAAAGCGTATCTCGCAGCGAAGCGGGGCATGGATACGTCGCCAGCAAGTCCTGCAAAGAAATGAAGAGCTCGATCTTTGGCAAAGCTGTAGAAGCGGAACTCAGCGATGAACACGCAGGACAACATGCGTAGAAAACAACCTTTCGCAGCGCTCGACATGACGGACTTGACGATGGCACCCTGCATGATCTGCCTACGCGCAGCCTCGCCTTCGTCGCCCTCGTCTTCCGCGTCCACCTGTATCTTCTCCACCTCCTCGTCGCCCATCTCTTCGTCTTCATCCGCTTCCCGCGCTCGTTGCTTGCCCTTGCCCTTGGTATCCTCCACGTCGATCCCCAGAACTCCCCACCGCCTTCGCAGGCTCTCCACGAAACCCAACTCCATCTTCACGTACTCTCGCCACATCTCCGTGCTCTCCGGGTTGAGTCGAATGCCCCGCTGGAGCAAGGCGCGAGCAGAAGAGGGGGCCAGGTGCTCGAGTTCATGTGAAGCGGCGAGGATGTAAAGCGCAGGGACATTCGGATGTAGCTGCATCGCACTGCGGAGTGTTAGATCGACATGAGGGTCGATGTGCTCTGGAGAGCTCACCGCGCTGTGATCCGCCCAACCAGTGTCTTTGCTCCTTCCTTCTTCGCCACTTGTATGTACTGTATCCAGAGGCCGACGTCGCCTTTGAACTTCTTGAGGGCTCGCTCAAATACGTGAAACTGTCTCCGGACAAGTGCATAGTCTGACACCGACTGTGGTTGCGGACCGTCGAATAGTCGAGCAGCGCGTTTCCTGCGGAGAGCTTCCAAGCCCATCTCATACGCTATGTAGCGGAGGAAGTCGCCCTTCTTCGGTATACGCCTGACGAGGGTAGTTTCGAATGAGGTACGCTTCTGCATAATCTGCTTGATCTCTTTCTGGGTACTTCTGAGTGAGCATTTACGTAGGTGGTAGCTTGCGTAGCGCGTCTACTCACTTGTGTGAATAGACCTTTTCTGACGAGGTCTTTCAGCTCAGTGAGCATCTAAAAACGGTACGCTCATTCAGTTATCCGTTCTACAGCACAAGACAAATTGATATGTTGCGCACCTGCTCTTGTTGGAACTGTACCCTCTCCATGGTCGCAAAGAACTAGACACGAGATGAAGCGTACAAGTTGTACCGGAGCAGCAGGAATGCTAGAGTGAACCGTTAGGCGCCAAGAAGACAAAATCTACAACCCTCCTGCCATAAAAGGGCACTAGTATGGGCGCTTATTCGATCTTGCGGAAGACGATTCAGAATCGGTGAGATCCCCCACAAGACTGACTCCAGTGGCACGAGATATATTGGAACGTACATGCAGATTATCCAACTCCATCGCAGAAGGGGAAGGCAAATATTGCTACAGTAAACCTAGTGACCGACAAGCTGAACGTACGGGAGCCACGCGGACCACTCACTAGCACTAATGGGGCAGTCCCGACGCCTGGCGCCTGCAGAGGCGCCGGAGTCGGCTAATCGATGTTGGGTCGGAGCGTCAAACGCCACCGAGACGCCCTTGCCATCGTTGCCGTTGTCCACCAATACCTTTTCCTCCTCCTCCATCTCACCATGCCTGCACCCAACCGTGGACACCGCGCTCAGGGCGGAATGACACGCACACATTCACGCACCAACTCGGGCGGCTCCTCCAAGCTTGGCTTGAACCTGCAACTCACACAGAAGGATGTACTCCCGCCGAAACTGCCTGATAAGTCGAGGAAGAGCGCGCATTTTATCCACGAGGTATGGCGTTGTCTTGAGATTGATGTTGGCGGTACATGCTGAGAAGGCTTTCTGGGGTTGGTCGATCGCGCTTCTAGCCTGCTGCGCGCACCGGAACGATATCCAGGACCGGCAGCACGACCCGTCTTCCGTCGCGCGAACAGATCGCTCCTGCACAGCTGCGGCGTGCCCCACCACCACCTCTCGGTGCTGCACGCACTAAGGATGGCAAGCACCGTGCTGGCTTTACCATATCCAGCCCGTCAGAGGGCGATGACGACGAGTGGGTGTCCAGCGAGAGTGGAGCCGCTACCCCGAACGCTGGCCAATCCGACTCAGAAGCCGACGACACCACGACGCCCGTTGAACCCGCCAGACCACATCTACCTCCGTCAGCTACGCAGGTCAATGGTTTCCACAGAGAAGAGGTGGTGACCCCCAAGGCCGAGGTGCCTCCATTACCCCGGGCAGACCCAACGAAGACAGGACGGCCCATTTCACCTACCCCACACGATTACATCTCATCACAACCACTAGCACAGTTGTCGGCTTCCCAATCACAACAGCTAGTTCACCATGACCAGCTCTCCCATTCACCCGACTCGTTGCCGATCACCAAAGCCCGCTCAGAGACGCACTCCCCTTCCCGATCAACTTCCCCGCCTCCCAAACGACAGTCGATGACGCGCCCACCATCGACGCATTCGGTCACGAGCCGGACTGACGGCGCGTCACTGCGACCGCACCCACTCATTCGAGGTCATTCCTATGGTCAGGGGGCACCGTTCGCGGCAAAGCCCGCTCCCCTGGCGCCCTTAACCATGGTCTCCTCAGACGCCGCGCAAGCTCAAATGTCTTCTGCGTCATCACCGTCGAGCGTCCGTGCAGGCTCACCAACGAGTGTTCGCACCGCCTCACCCAACCGCTCATCCCCCACGTCGTCAGAAGCACATCGGCAGCTTCGCCGAACTTCAACATCTTCTGCGCGGTCCACTGCGACGATGTCGACGCAGTCTGCCAGTCAAGCACAGCTTAGTCGGTCAAACCACGACCGACAGCGCACGCTGTCCACCATATCGTCCTCGTCATCTTTCGCCGCGTTGTCCCACCTCGCATTACGGTCAACGCCGTCCCCGCCTCGCGAATCGATCCGCTTCACGTCCCACTTGCCTCCCGTCGACCAGCTACAGAGCCTCGAGGCAGTGCACCCGCTACTGCCACCGCCATACCTAAACTCGCATATATCTATCCTGACGTATCGGAACCCGGTAGCAGAGTCGTACGACAGGATTACGCGCGCCAAACAGGCAAGGTGATCCGTGTCTGCGTGCTCCGTGGTTCGCGCGTCTACAGCGTTGGGTGCGTTGTCTGCGTGTTCGTTTGGTTCTCGGTTGTGGACTTACGAGGAGTGCGTCAGTCATGCATTTGTATCTCTATCATCCTGCCGTTGGTCATGCCCAGGGTCCTGGGAACAGTCATTTTACGTCTCAACAGTTGTATAGCTAGTTTAGTCTAATTTGCAGCTTTCGCCCGTGCCTCTTATTTATCAGTCTCAATTATAGAGAAGGCCTTCGGTGAATCGTCCCCTCCCTACGTTGGTCCAGGAGTCCAGGACGAGTACTTGGATGCATCTGCCGGTATAGACCGCCCGACGATCGCACACTGACGCTCAAGTTTCGACCTGATCAAACCGTGTGGCGGGCTCCGTTAATCAGTACGAGGATGGGAGAAGCGCATGCGACCTTTACTCCGGAACTTGTTCTGACACGCGGCTGTTACAGGACGAGGCTTGCTCCTATGCACGAGATCTGCGATGCGGGCCCGAGCGTAAAGAGCGCGAGTGTACTCCTGTAGAAGGTGAGAACCGTCTGAAATCTCCGTCATGGCAGACGATGACACGTTCACTTAGGGCAGTCGGGTCCGCACCGAAAGCGTGGTAGGTACCATGCTGTACAGCAGGGATGCGTGGGCGCCCTTATTGTTGTCTCCTGAGTTGTTCGATGCCACATTCGACTAGTTGAGTAAGTCCACCTTCTGCAGATCTTGAAGGAGAACTTCATTTGACAGTCGCGGTGACACGCATACGCCGACTGATCCACGCCATGCATGGCTCAGAACCAGCCTGTGGGTTGCATGTACGGCTGTATCCATAGGTGCAAGACGGCATTACCTATGAAGGGAACTTCCTCTCTTATGAGGGGGTACTGTATCATGCAACCGTCGCCAGGCTACGCTTACAGGTAAGTATTTGCTGGGCCTATTTGAATTGTCCCCCTCTGATCAGGGGGCGCGTTCCGTGTGGTGCGGTCATAGGACGCAACCGCGCCAAGTTCGGACGACGTGACTCAGGAACATATCAGAGCTAACTTCTCTGCGCTAGACACAGTGTGACGATTAAGAATCGTGGTTTCGACTGCAGTCAAGACTTTTTCTCTCCTCTCCAAGTTCGACCTCCTTCAAATAAGGCACAGTGGTCGTTGCCGGTGAGTGCTTTGAGTGGACGTCGAACAACCTCATCAGCATGTCATCGCTCATTGAGATCGTCTAACCTGAGGTGCAAATTGTCCGCGCCGGGTCAAGCCTTCGTATATTACGGTCCAAAAGGAGTTGCTTTACGCCCCTTCAGGCATAGACAGTCGGCACGCGCTATAATATGGGGGACAATCTTGATGACGATGGACCGGATGCAGCTTAAAGCATACATGGCATCGTTCTACTGAGACAATGTAGGCAGCGCTCGAACCACAAGTGTTGTTCTTTTATTATCATTTTACGACTTTGTGGCGATGGCAACCATTGTCCTCTCAGGAGTCAGAAGCAAGTCGGTTGATGTGAACTGTGGCCACAGAAGGTCACGGGCCCGCACAGTTAAATACACAAGTGCGTACGCCGCTGTCCCTTGCCACTCACCCCAAACCAGCACTCCACGATATTGCAAGGTGAGCACTCAAGTACTCATGTCGCGACTATACCGCCCGTGACTGAGGGTCCTCGATAGAATCCATGATGACATCGGGAACGCGGAAGAGGCCAGAAGCCACCGACGAGAACGTATCTCCGCACGCCGTACCAGCGGCCCCTCAACGTAAAGTTGCTTTGAGGGGTAAGCGTGCATCGTTAGAGCGCATCTTCGACGTGCCCTTGGAAATAGAGCAAGAGGTACGCCTATTATAACGACGTGGTGCCACTACTGATGGCTGACATCGAGACAGATTTTCGGGTACATTGATCCAGGAACCCTCTTGAACCTGGCGAGACTCTCGAAGTCATTTCGCGCACGGCTTATGAAGAGAACTATGGTCTGGCTTTGGAAGCGATGTCGCCAGAATGTAGAAGGTCTTCCCGACTGTCCATCACATCTCAGCGAACCAGCGTACGCCGACCTTGTCTTCAGCAAGCACTGCCACGTACGTTCGTATGCCGGTCATACGCCACTGACTCACATTGTTTCTTTCGCCAGGGGTGTAACAAGAGTGGCGTGTCCAAGATCATCTGGGAGGCCAGTGCTCGCTACTGTGATAATTGCTTAGGCCCCAAGTATGTATGGTGCTGCTTAACTGCTTCGAGCTGTTTGTTCACGCCAGTGGCTTGCAATAGCTTGGTAGGCGTCGGCCTATTCTTCGATGACCCGGCCAATGAAATGTACTCCGACTTCGAGGAGCTACTCCTCAAGGTATGCTGCGCCTCCAAACAAATTAGTTCACGACTCAGCACACAAACTACATAGGTCAAGATAAATGCTCGTTGTAGCTTCCACATGCCCGAGTTGCTGAAGTTGCATTCGGCCTGGGTAGCCTTGGGAGATGGCGGGTCCTGGTCAGAGTTCGCTGCAAGTCAACGTGAGGCTCTCGAGAAGAAGCGTGCGGTAGGTCCATCGCCCTATGTTGTTTGGTGTTGTCTGAGATCATGTTCACAAAAAAGCACGTCAAAGCATGCGACGAGTGGAAGAGATCGGCTGATAGCGCTCGAGCGGAACAGTTACGGAACATCCGTGACCAGCGCTTCTCATTGTGCGTTACATTCGTCTTGGCAGCGCCTATTCCTCACGTTAACAAGTGTTTATAGTATCAGGGATAGGCTGCTCGAGTTGGACTATAGTGAGTCAATCCTGACGGAAGCAGAGGGCGAACTTCGTTCTCTCAGGCAAGTACGCACATCAGCGCCTCTCGATGACATGGGTTAAGTACTACGTTATTCGAGAATCATAACTTTACTCACTGCGGGGCCGATTATTGCAGGATGGTCCCGAATACGTACGCAAATCCTGTCCTTCATGGGCGGCCAGATTCGTCAGCAGGGTATCATGACACGTATCGAGGGGTTTGCTGATCTTTTGGGCGAGGTCAGAGCGGAGAACATGCGAGACTTGAACATTCGCTGGTGGCCGGGGACCGTCGACATCCTCCTAATGCAAGGGACGTCTTACCGTGACAGGCTGTTTGGCGAGGGGCCTTGGCCAGTGGTTGGCGACGCTCGCCAGCAGCTGAAGACCGAGATAAGGCAAGACGTACGGCGTTGGTTGGACGAGAAGAAAGCGGAATTGGAAGCCATGGTGAGGAATATGAACGACGATCCTCGTCTATTCCCTACTATGACGCAAGCTGTCGACCTCGCTATCTGCACCCTCGTCTGCCAGACTTGTCATTTCGCGATTCGTTTCCCCGAGGTCCTGGTCCACGAGTGCTTGAGGGGATACCGACAAAGGGCACGGGACGAAGTTCTTCGATTCGAGATTCAACGGCGGGAAGACCTCTTTGAGCAGACTGTCTTGAAGACTTTCGCCTATTGCCCATGGTCACTTGTCAACTACTCGAAACGAGATGTGTCGCCTGGACCGGCGGTAGTGCTTGTGTCTCCCCCTGGCATCGACGACAGACTCGAGTGGTTTGTGCTCTGTAGCAAGGACCCATATCGGACGACCTGGTGCGACATGGACAAGCGCAATCTCCTATTCTGTCGACGAGACTCCGAGACATCTGTGAAAGTAGCGGGCTGGCGATTTGTAGTGAGTGACCCGTCTCGTCCTGTAGGACTTCTGACTGACGCGTGGTCGCAGATCACGGATAATCGGTCGGAGATGCGGGACTGGAAGCCTGACGATCCATTATACATCTTGGATGTCAAAAAGTATCTGAAGGAGGAAGAGCCTGAACTCCGCACTTGCAGAGACCAGAAGATCTGGCTGTGCGCGCGCTGCGCTGACCAGTGGATGACCAGCTTTGATTATGCGGGCGTCAAGAGGCATGTTCGTGAAATGTAAGCACGAGCGTGCGCATTACTTCACCTCCAGCGTACTAATATGTTTCCCCTTTTTGAGACATGGCACGGACGCGAGCTTGCGGAACGGCGACGTCTACTGCGATCCAAATCGGTGGAGGAGGTGGTCGCAGCCTCTCTCCGTACCAATACCGCAAGCGCATGCAGACGCTCATGATCAGTAGCATGAGTCCCGCCACCTTCACCCCGCCCGAACGCAGAGACTACACATCATCGGATAGGCCTGATTATGCGGACGTGATGTTTCTGAAGCTGTACATATGTGTATCGTAGCCGTATATGCTGTATGTTCCTATGTGTATATCTAATTTGCGCATGACTTAGCTGTCTCCCTCCGCCCTGAATCATCTAACTACATTGCCGCAATGACCTCGTGCCCTTGTCATCGTGCCCTTGTCTGTGCTGTGCCGTGATGCGCGTTTCACCGGGAATTTCTCAACCAGAACAAGGGCGTTCACTAATCATTGTGATCGAAACCATCATTACTGCGAAGATGTCGATTATACCGTAGGTCATAAAGAGCAGTACTCAAGTGGCAGAGACGACTTCTGGCGAGCTTTCTTTCTTTCTCCACCCACCTGCGACGCCCCGGCCATCATGAGATCACGGCCAGTCCCGGTGCTGTAGGCTGCAGTCTCCGGACCCTGTCAGTAGCATGAGCATGCGGCGTTTAAGAGGGTTCATGCATCAATTTATATTGTTTAGTACCTCGCGAAGAGCGTGCGGAATTTATCATCATGGTCGGGTTTCCCGGCCAGTCCGTGGCGGTGGTTGGTCTCGTATCCATTCGATGGATACGAGACGAGGCCGCAGTGAGGCGGACCCCCATTCGCTACTTACGACGCGGCGATCACGTGTAGCGCGTTGAACGCGTTTTGATCGGTCGCGCTCCCATCGCTGCCGCAGCGCCAGAAGCACTAGTGGGATGCGACCAATTACAAAAATGCGGATGTGTTGGAGACAACCAAGGCTGATAGTCACTGAGTCACCAGTGAGTATCGGTGTCCGTGTCCGCGTCTGATTTATTTGACTGGAACTCCACAGACCTGGCCCACCAGGTACCGGATGTGATGGGCCCTGGCCGGTGAGTCATTGGTCTCGCATCAACCAGGTACACAGTGTAGGTTCTATGATTAGTACGGCCATCGAAGACGGGAAGGAATTGGGGTTCTGGGACTCACTACTATCAACAGCAACAGCATGGACGCCAAAAAACACTGGCCTTCAGTCGCATGTACGACGAGACATCGATGAGACGCGGAAGAATTGTCGAGAGGGCAAGATGCTACCGTTGTCTCATGAAGGGGTTGTACGCCGCATCATGGCTTCGTTTACCGAGCAAAGTATGGCAGTGCGCGACGGATCAACACTGGCAGCAGACTGCCAGCTCGTAGCGTACTTACACTCACCCTCGAATATGGAGTCGACGGAGACCAAGTACTGGGATGATGGGGACCTCTTCTTCAGCTGAGGGAAATACCACCCCGCGAGCACGGGAGACGGTATGCGACGCTGTGGACTGTAAGCTGACCAGAAATCGCGTGTGTTAAGCTATAGCATTAGGGTGAAACATACCATCTAAACCAGACCAGATGTCTTTCTGGGGGAGTGAATCACTGATTTACCGTCTCACAAACGTCTCGCGTAGCCGCATCAACTCCCATTGGGATTGTCCTAAGCGCTCTCGTAGAACTGCTGAGAAAGTCAAGCGAGTTCCAGTCAGACGACCACCTGCGGTAGCAAATGTGCTTCTTCTCACATTGCTCCTGTGATGGCATGCTGCGCCGTCGCCCCGATGTCTTCGTAGCAGCTGGATCGTGGCTCGCCGTTTCTCTGGTTCCACTCTAGCTTTCTGATTGGCATCGCGTATATATTCCCTGTAGGTTGCCGTAACCCGTTGTAGTCATGATATGCAGTGGCGGAGAACGTAATCGCTTACGTTTATCGTTGTCCTTGCAGACGAGCTCGCGATGCCATGGCTGGCAGGTATGTATGTGCGGTGAAGCTGGAGGGAGGTCGTAGCGTCACTGGTCACTGGCTCGAGGCGTACGGACGGCGCGGGAAGGCGGAAGGACTGGAAAGGCAATTTCCGGCAGCGGTGCTTCGCCGAGATGCGCCCCCGGCGTGGACCATAAATGGCAAGCGTGGTGGATTAGCCGAGCGCGATCGACCCGGGCTGCAGGGGAGACGTGATAGGTCGCTATGCAATTCCTCAGGCTGGGTTTGCCTTGTATACACGCCGGGATAAAGCTTCGCTGCGGGCGCGCTCTGTCCCCCTTCCTGCTCCCGAAGGCCTGCGAGCCCCCTCTTCATGCTGGTGCCCTTCCGTACCGCCACCTTCAATCGCATATCGCCTATGACAAACACATGGCCGCCTTATCCGCCACCCGACGAAACCGAATTGGAGAAGGCAGTGCGCCTGGAGGAGGAGAAGGTCGCGAAGCGCATCAGGTATGACTCTTCACACATCCTATCGCGGGTGACTGCTGAACTCGATCGTGCGTCCTTCGATGGCAGCGACGAGATAGAGCGTCAGATTGAGCTCGACCGGCTAGAACTCAAGAAGAAGCGGTCGGAGACAAAGATCCTCCTCCTAGGTACGCCGCGTCGTCCTGCTTACTTCATTTCCGTCCTTTTCAACTTTGTCCTTTCATTTCTCCAGGTCAGGCCGAGTCCGGCAAGTCCACTCTCCTCAAAAATTTCCAGATCCACTTCGCTCCCAAAGCTTTCTATTCTGAAGTGGACGCCTGGCGCGCAGTCATCCAGCTCAATCTCGTCCGTTCGGTCAATGTCATCCTTGCGTACCTGTCCAGGGCGAGCGACGCAGCCGCAGCCGCCTCGCCACGTTTTAGCAGGCCGAAGGACGACCTCCGGTGGCTGAAGATGCGCCTTGCGCCTTTGCGTCAAGTCGAAGTCATTTTGAACCGCCTGTTGGGCGTCAATGCGGATGGTCTTGATAACCTCTCTGAGACGGAGATGGACTGGGACAGCGACAAACTGTCTGAGGTGGCCGTGGGTTCGGATTTTGGATGGAGAACGCTGATGCGCACGGAGAAGCCCAGGCCGACCAGCAAGTTTTGGGATGACCTGGATGATGCTCGGAAGATATTGGAGGCTTGCCGAGACGACATTGTGGCGATGTCTCAGGACCAAATGGTGCAGAACGTGCTGGATGAGGAGGGTATCCAGATCTTGGACGAGCCCGGCTTGTAAGTGCTATCTGTAGATGGAGTGCCAAGACATCTCGACTGACGGTGTGCTCAGCTTTCTCGACCAGGCCTCTCGCATCTGTACTATGGATTACGAGCCTACTGCAGGTCGGTCTTCACAGGATTGCAACACTAGTATGTTGACTCGTGTTTAGAGGACATTCTCCGCGCACGTCTGCGTACAGCAGGTGTAGAGGAGCATAGGTTAATTATGGAGTCGCGTACGTACTCCATCTGTGGCGGATTTTTCTCTCTGAACGTCAGTCTTAGCGCCAACGGAGAAAGGACGCGAGTGGGTATTTTATGATGTCGGAGGTGCGCGTGGGCAGAGAGGTATGTACGGCGTCCCCCCATACTTAGGTACTCCGCGTTGACTCACGCAATTGCAGCTGCATGGGCGGCTTACTTCGAGGACGGTGAGTGTTCTTCACGTGCGAGGTCTAGCGGTCATCTGAATCCTGCGGCAGTCAACGCTGTTATGTTCCTCTGCTCTATATCGGGCTTCGACCAAGTCTTGGGAGAAGACCGAACCACCAACCGACTAGTTAGTTCCCAATACTGATCTACGGGATCAACGTGCTGACCTCGCACATGTAGGTCGACTCGCTCAAGCTCTGGAAGACGATCTGCTCGAGCAAGCTTCTCGAGGGCGCAACATTCATTCTCTTCATGAACAAGTCGGATATCCTGCAGAAGAAGCTTGACGCTGGTTCGTACTATCCCACGAGACGTGAACACGAGTTGAACGACGGGATCGTAGGCATTCGCTTCGCAGATCACATCGAGCAATACAAGGACCAGCCGAACGACTTTGAACACGTCTCTGCTTGTAAGCTGTTGGATGATTTTGGTAGGCCGTACTGGCTCACGTCGGCATACACAGACATTAAGAAGATACTCCTTGCCATCCACAAGGAGTGTTCACCCAAAAAGCGCTCGATCCGCGCTCATACGACTTGCGCAACCGTACGTTACGCCTTCTTCCCGCCTTCTCTTGTCTGACATAGTGCTCTACGCTGGCTAGGATACCAAAATGATGTCTCATATCCTGGGAAGCGGTAGGCTATATACGCCCCTAGCAGTGATATGCTCTGACAAACCTTCAATTGCAGTGCGAGACATCATCCTGATGAACGCCCTCGAGCAAACGCATCTCATTGCCTGATCTTAGCCATCTGGACGTTGCCATTTAATTATATATTGTATAGTCGTAGTTGTGCTCGGTATAGTTAATCATGTCACAGTGTTTATATGTTCATAATAATACAGCTGCGTATGGATCATGGAACTTGCGTTGCAGATGCTCCTAAGTACGCGTGTTACTTACTGGTCGCTCGACGCTGTGCAAGGTCGCTGCCGCGGGTGTGGCTGCTACGCGCTCAAATCATGTGACCGTGTCGCTGCGTCTTGCGAGCCACAGCGGAGCCACCCTCAAGCTGACGGCGTTTCCATGTCGTTTCCATTTACACCTTGCCCTCTTACATCCATCACTCATTGTCACTCACTGCAGGCCGCTCCCGCTCTACAAATTCCGAAAGTACATCGCGTTGATATCTTTCTGAGATGCCTCCCAAGAAAGTGGCAAGGGTCGCGGTCGAACGCACACCGGGCCCCGAGCCTGAAGCCACTGAAGCATCAGGCATGACAACGCACCTTCCAGCGACCAGGAAGCAGCTGCGAGGAAAGCGTGGACGCCTGAGGGATATGCCAAACATGCCGATGGACATCCTACTAGAGGTGCGTGTTGCCTGTGCAGTGGCCGTGCGTGGAAGGTGGCAGTCACGCCATAGTGGATAGGTGTCAGGTTATACCGATACACTCCAAGGGATTGACGCCGCAATTGCGGCCTGGCTCAGAGGGACGCTTGCATGCGCGGTCAAGGTGCATAGCTTGTGTATAAGGTGACTGACAGTCGACTTTCATGCAGATATTCTCGCACCTGCTGCCTCTAGACCTGCTGAATCTGGCGCGCACTTCGAAACCATTCCGCGCGCTCCTCATGGCTCGCAGCTCCGCTGGTCTCTGGAAGGCGTCCCGCCGGCTCGTCGAGGGACTCCCGGAGTGCCCTGCACATCTCAGCGAGCCTGCGTATGCGAACCTCGTCTTCTGTTCTCATTGTCATGTACGTCATCGTTCATTGCTTTGAGCCTCACGCTTTGCTAATTTCATGTCATCAGAGCTGCCTAAAGCCCATCACTCAGAGCATGTTATGGGTATTTGGAGTTCGATATTGTAGCTCCTGCAAGAAGTCTCTGTAAGTCTCGTGGTATGATTCAATCTACGTTCGCGCTCGCTCACTGTGACTGTGACTATGGCAGCACGGTATCACTTTACGACGACAATGCACGAGCGGAGTTCATTTCCGATCACTTCGGCGCTGTATATCCCCTACTCAACAAGGTACATGGTCTTGATGCAAGTTCATTTACATCTCTCATCCTGCCTCAGACAGATTTACCCGGCAAGAAGCATACCTTCTATCATGTCCCGCAAGTAGACGAGGTCAAGAAGGCGTGGGACGAGCTAGGCGCCGACCAGGACAAATGGTCACAATATGAACAGGAGCAACGGCAGAGAGTGAAAGAGATAGAAAAGGTTTGTAACTTTGCTGCCGATTCCGCTCAATCGCCAATGGTTCTGCTCTAGCATGCGCAAGAGTGCACTCTGTGGGCCGCAAACAGGGCTAGCGCCAGAGCTGACGAGTTGGATCAGGTTAGGCAGCGGCGTTTGCAATTGTGGGTTGCTTCATTTGTCCCTCCTCATCTTCCTGACTTACGCATAATTTATGTTCTCTAGCATTGTGTCGAAGTTGCGCGACATGGGTTGGGGAGAAGAGTTGGACAAGCTCCCTAATGATATGCACCCTCTCGCCGACCACACACATGTTCGCCCGGCAAAGGAGATCACCGAGCGTGGTACGCCGTGATTGTGTTGTCACAGATCATCCTCTTCGTCTGACCGGTGCTTTAGCCTGGGAAAGGATCCGCGACGATCTTTCGAGTTATATGCAGTACATCCAAGACATTCGGCTGGCACGAGAACGGTTGGCAGTAACCGGAAAACGCCTTGAGTTGCTATCCAATCTCATGAACACTCTGCGCAGCCGTGACCTCTTCGGGCGAGGTTCGCATATGGAGTTGCATCCGAAATTTCCCGACTATGCTCTGATGCCCGAGTTTCGCGAGCTCGTCGAGGTTCCGTCTGACAGACAGATAGAGACCGAGGAGCTGATGGAGTTATGCCATCTGTTGCCAACCTTGCGCGCGCGATGGTTGTTGCAGCGAATGCGGCTCCTCGGCAAGATGCTCGCGACGGCCTTAGGACTTGCGCTGCCGGAGGGAATAGATGCGGAAGGTGCCGGTGAAGATTCGACCAACATCCCGTATGATATGTTCGATCTCGCCGTGGCGGTGTTCGAATGCAGACATTGCTGTGAACGCATGACCGTGGTCAATACGATCTCCCATCGGTGTGCTCGCAGCAGAATCATGAGCTGGTTCCTTCAACCCAACGATGATCAGCCGGACGCGGACGACTGCTACCTGCACCAGGTGCGGACCGTCTCGCCAGGGGTGGGCCCTTGGAACATCGACTGCTTCCACGTCCCAGACCTTGAACGATCAAGAGAACGATACGTATGTGTGGGAAGAACCCGGAGACCGTGACGGCGGAGGAGATGCTTGACTTGGACGTACGGCTGGTTGTCAAAGATATACTTGTCGAGGGAAGGAGGAAAGTGATGACGTGGGCCGCTGCGGTAAGTGATGTATATGTTTGTGCGAGTGCAACGTCTGCTGACGCCGCGTACAGGTGTACGCTGGCCAAGTCGATGACACAGTTCGCGAGAGCGATTGGCAGTTTGAAATCCTCTCCGAGGAGGATAAATCTCAAGTTGCCGAGCTCGAATTGAAGGCAGAAGCGATAGAGGCTATCATGCCAGCTGTCTTGGAGTCTGACGCAGACTACTGGTGCTGCGCCTTATGCGATGAGATGGTGGGCACTTGCACATATCCAGCGATTTTGGACCATATGGTGTTCGAGTAAGCACACCTATATCCTACATGGTGGTTGTACTGATGTTTCTCTTGATGGTAGGCATGATAAATGGGAAGAGGATCTAGACGAGTGCGCGTTCTTGCATCCGGACGTGAGATTCTTAGCGTTCAATAAATCGGTCTTGCTATCGTGTACTTGAGGACCGGGTTGCAGGTTGCTGCTCCGATCTCAGGCCTATTATCGCCCTTATCCACGATGATTTGGCATGCAGCGCGAATCCGTCTTTCGTGATACTAGAGTCGCCGTGCTTGTTATACTAGTACGCGCATAGTAATGCAGTTGTAGAGCACCATGACCGTTGATTCAGATCCGATAATCATATGCATCACGGTTGCAATCCCTTTTTATTGACTCGCTAAGGATGGTCAACTGGTAGCACGTCTGCAGTGGTACTTTGTTGTGTTGCGGGGGGGTCGAGTTGTCTGCAGTCATACTCTAGATCTTGGCTGATAGACTCATCCTCATCTGTACCAGTGTATCATATATGATAGGCATTCCTTGGTCGACTAGCACGATCGGCACTTGTATACCCGGTTGTGGCTGAGGGTCAGCATCATGTGACCGCGTTGTCGCGTTCAAGCCGGAGCCGCCCCTGGCACTGGGCAGCGTTTCCATCTCACTTCCACGCCTCGTTCTCTTACTCCCAACGCTCGTCTCTCTGAGTAGGATTTCAAAAACTTGCGAAGACATTTTCTTTTGACATCTATCCTCTATAACCCCCATGATATTTTATCAGGGAGCAAGGGTCATGCCTGAAAGCGCGTCCCGACCAGGGGCTCAGGCTGAAGCACCCCAAATGCTGTGACGTCTCGTGCTCTGGTGACTAAGAAGCAAATCCGTGGAAGGCGTGGACGCCTAAGGGACATGCCGACTATGCCTATGGATGTTTTGCTAGAGGTGCGCCGTACTTACGCAGTGGCCATCCACACACAACTCCAGCGGGCGACTTATGAGTCCGGCATAACCCACGGCACCATGAAAGATTGGTTTCGTCTCTGCCAGTCGTCGCCGCTGGGGTCAGACACATTACTTGCTCTGTGCGCATGGCGCTGTTCACGTCCGAGCCGACTGGGTGCTGACTTTGACCCAGATATTCTCGCACCTGCTGCCTGCAGATCTACTGAACCTGGCGCGCACTTCGAAACCGTTTCGAGCGTTGCTCATGACTCGCAGCTCTGCTACTCTCTGGAAGATCTCTCGGCGGCTCGTTGATGGTCTGCCCGATTGCCCAGTACATCTCAGTGAGCCTGCATATGCCAATCTTATCTTCTCTCCTTACTGTCACGTACGTCCGTGTCCAGTGATAAACACCTTATAGTGGACTGACGTACTGGAGTAGAACTGCATGAAGCCAAACACCCAGAGCATTACATGGGAGTTTTTGATCCGGTATTGTAGCTCGTGTAAGAAGTCGATGTGGGTATTGTCTGATGATGATGTACATCGTTATGTTGCTTGTTTGCTGATTATCAAGGCAGGATGGTGAAGTTTCTGGATCGCAATCCGCACGCGAGGTTTGTACGCGAAGAATCTCGTACATTGCTCCCCTTACTCAACAAGGTACTCAGCCTCGACGACGCAATCATTCCTCTCGCTGTCTCTCACCCTCCTCCAGACAGAGATAAGAGGCAAAGTCTTCTATCATGTCCGACAGATAGAACAAGTCAAGCAGAAGTGGGATGAATCGCACGCAAATGAGGATAAGTGGTCTCAGTATGTGCGGGAGCAACGGCAAAGAGTGCAAGCCATACAAGATGTCGGTATCCCCACTGGTATCTCACTCGCTGGCTGATCAGTCTACTCCAGCTTGCTCAAGCGTGCACCTTGTGGGCCACCAAACGAGCCAATATCAGAGCGCAGGAGCTGGACCAAATTAGACAGAGACGTTTGGAATTGTGGGTTGTCATGGATGCATACTGCTTGTGCCCACGGTTGACGTGCGCTCTACATTATGTAGCATTGTATCGAAGTTGCGCGACATGGGCTGGGGAGAAGAGCTCGACATGCTTCCTAGCGACATGCTTCCTCTCGCCGACCATGCACATGTCCGGCTGTCGAAGGATATCACCGAGCGTGGTACGCCACGATCTATTTGTTCAGAGATATCATTCTTGACTGACCGCTCTCCGAGGCTGGGAAAAGATTCGCGATGAAGTCGCAAGCGTCATGCAGCATAACAAGGACCTCCGAATGGCACGGGAACGATCTGCAGTACTTCGTGAGCGCCTGCAAACCCTGCGTCCGTCATTTCCGCTACACGGGACGTGTTCGGGCGAAGCCCAGCCACGGAGTCTTGCCCGAAATTTCCTGACTACGCACTCATGCCTCAGTTTCGGGCGCTCGTCGAGGCCCCAAATGAAGAGCGCATTGATGAGGAAGCATTCAAGGATTTGCGCACGGCGCTGCCCACGCTGGACGCGCGATGGAAGGCAGAGCAGGTATCGTTGCTACAGAACATGCTGGCGAAGGCATTGGGTCGCATACCGGAAGGGGGCAGTGCCGAGGTTGAGGGCCAAGGGGACCCGTTGGACCATCCATACGCGGATTTGTTCCACCTGGCCATGGCCGTGTTTGAGTGTCAGCGATGCTTTACCGCATGCCCGGGATCAGCACTTTATCCCACCGTTGTGCACGCGATCCGGGCCTATACTGGTTCATGGACGATCCCTTTGATGAAGACGGTCAACCTGTGGATATGTTCTCGCGCGAGGTGCGGCGTATCGCGCGTGGAGTGGCTAGATGGGACATTAGCTGCTTCAGCGTGCCCGACCTTGAACCGCTAAAGAAGGTGATAAGGACCTGCGGGAAGGATCCGGAGACAGTGGGGGAGGAGATGAATGCCTTGAATGTGCGCCTCGCTGTCAAGGACAAACTTCTAGAGGGGCAAAGGAAGGTCATGACATGGGATGCCTTGGTCAGTCGTGTGTCAGTCACTAAATGACGCACCGTTTACTGATGCGGTGTACTTGAGATGCACGCTGGTCACCTTGACCGGACCGTTAGCGAAA
>NW_025955622.1:0-18000 GCF_022376445.1 Fomitopsis serialis
ATGAAGCAGCAAGCCTCCATCTCACATTCAACAATTTGTAGGTCGATACGTACGAGGCACATGTCCTCGACGAGGATTATCCAGACTGAGTTACGCTACGCAGAGTGCCATGCCGCTCAGTCGGAAAGGATGGCATTCTCGGTGCAGGCACCACAGTGACCACACCAGTGCCGCAGTTTGCGTGTTATGCGCTGCCCGCTGCGTACCGGACAATCCGTGGACTCAAGGCGTACTACTACCACGCGGACATTCAGTTAGGATTGCTGGTGTTACTTATTATTATCGACTATATAAGTGCAGTTCGTTCCCTGGGCCTAGATGCACTTCGACCAACCTCAAAGACTCCCAATGAACTCGTGAGTAGGATCGTGGCAATGGCACCGCCCTTCGCCGTGGACAGCCAATAGGAGCTGCATCTAATGTGATCTCGACCACCCTATCACAGGTTCAGGCCCTGGGACCCACCAGGGACAATTGGTATTGCGATTCATCTGACAGGACGAGAACAACGCCGTTAAAGTCCTCTGGGGGAGTTGCTAGTACTCAGTTTGGGTGACGTTGGGCTTCCAAGATTCCTCATGCCAAACGAATCCCTCAGAAGGCGTGCCAGCTACTACTTACCGGTCAACCGGCCAGTACATGAAGCTTACCTGAAGAGTCTTGACACCGCTCGATGCGATCGTCCACTCGGAGCGCCCACGACGGATGTGGCATGTGTCGGCGCGGGCGTCGAGTCTCATGCATCCTCCTACCACACTTCCATGCACCATGCCTGTGCGTGACACGGGCGTATCTCCAGACATCACGCATAGGACCACAGCGCACAGGATGTAGCGCGTCTCACCTAGCTGAGATACTTCAAAAGCGAGGAGAACTCAAGACTGGTACGACAGCGCAGATCTCCCGCTTTCCAGTGACGCCATGCCAGAGCCCGTCCCAAAGAGAAGAGACACACCACTCAAGAAGGCACTCAGCATTGCAGTGCAGTACTCTACTCTGAGCACTTATGAGCCGCCGCTGGACCTCGCTGGAACGCATAACGACCCAAAGATCTTGTCTGCCCTCTTAGTTGGTAAGCTGGATCAGGACGCGTTATATACTGGCCTATCACTTACCCTCTACCCGTAGACTTGTATGGATACGATAGCAATAACATCACCATATTGATGGACGACGATCCTAACGGTGATCCTCAACGACTCCCCACCAAGGAAAACATTGTGGGCCAAGTTTCGGAGCCTTGCTCGTATAAGCTGGCTAACTGTGGCTTGAATGAATCATTCAGAAGCGTGCAATGCATGAGCTAGTCGCCGACGCGCAACCCGAAGATCATTTTGTCTTTCATTGTAAGTACACAGGTCCTTGAAGCAATGCAACCTTGCCAGCTTCCCCGAGATTAAGCGCTGTCTATTTAGTCTCCGGGCATGGCGCCCAAGTGTCGAAGGGTGATACTGAAAAAACCGATGATGGTTAAGCCCACCAAGCACTGTATGACCATGAATATGTCCTGACACTGCCGCAGTCATCTGGCCCGCCGACGTAGAAGTCGATTCCGACGGGAACTTCGCAAATTACATTATGGATGACGTGAGTCCACATCAATCAGTCCTCGCGAGTAGTTCCTTGACGACATTCCACTTTCGACAGGAGATCCATGATATTCTAGTGAAGCACATCCCTGTAGGCGCACATTTCATGGTCAGTGCGACTTGGGAGTCCGAGATTGCCTCAACTAAATCGCAGCACTTGCATAGATGGTCTTCGACTGCTGCCATTCTGGCACATTAGCCGGTAAGGCGCATTTTATGATGGTTCAAGGGCCGATCGGCCGACCAATACCACGCAGAATTGCCAAACGACAGTGAACGTGACACTCCGCCCTTAACTCCTTCGTCTTCCACGTCGGGCACGATGCCAATACCACCGAACGTCAATGCCAGTATGTTGATTCAGCTGTATTGCGGTGGACGCCTGCTCAATCGTCCCCTTTAGTCCGTGTGCGAGGATCGCACGACGTTCGTAAGTGACATCATGATCTGTCGCCTGAATGCTGAAACAGTCGTGTGACATCTTCGCTTGCATTAGATACGGACGAAGGCATCCAGCGCAAGACTGATAAACAGGAATTCAAGCCCGCGGTGCCTTTTACCCACAATCTGGATGTGAACGCGCCGTCGGTCGTTGCGGATATAGTGAGTACGCCATATACTAGCAACTGAGCACGTTCGACGAGCGTTTCAGACTGCATGGGCTGCCTGTGAAGACTCGCAAGTAACACTGGACAGACCCAAGGGAGGACTATTCATAAATATGAGCTTTTTCTGCGTACGTCTGGTTCTGGCAGGACCTCATAGATGCACCTCAGGCTCTAGCTAAGGCTTTGCGTGAGTTTCGCATGTTCCCTCCTTTTCTACGACGCTGACGTCCTACAAACAAGGGAGAAACCCGAACACGAGCCACGGAGAGCTTTTGGGCAACGTGACGTGCGTTTAAATGAATGTAGAGTGATGCGCGTATACGCTAATCGGCCGTTAACCACTACGTAAGGCGCGAGATCAGGAAGATTGTTACAGTGTACAACCAGCACTTCTCCACAGATGTTGAGATCCCGAAGCCGGAGGTGCGCTTATTTTCCCCTTACAGAGTTTGAGTGTGTCCTGAATTGACATTGCTGGCAGATGGAGTGTGTGGCGCCGTTGGTACGATCTTCGAGTATGTTTCATCGAGCATTGGTCTAACTTGCATTCCTACCACCAGAGAGAAGTGATGCCCGCGCCGGTGATCTTCTGAAGTCTCTATTCCGTTCACGTACGTGTTCTCACCAAAATGGGCTTGATCTCCTTGGAGCGCCTAGCATGTCGTGCCTTCGGAATATCTAAGACTGTATCCGCACTGTTATAGCCACGTCGGCCGACTGGGAGTCAGGAAAAATCATCGCATCACACCAGGATTCAGAGCGTGCCTTATTTCGTTGTCCCACTCCCGAGCGATCGCTTGTCATAACGTGGGAGGAGCGAATGTACTAGGGCATTCAGAAATCCGAGTCAGGATAAATTTGTTCATTCTAGCCTATGTATTACGGATCAATCCCCGACGCTGCATGTGCCGCATGGCACATGCGTTGTTGCTAACCTACAAACTCATCAAGGATCAATGATTGACATCTATGCGCTCCCGACTGTTCGAGTCATGATTGTACACATATAAGTATACATACAGAACGGTACGGAGATTGGACACGTTAGACCTCGTTCAACATCCGAGTCATGAAGCTAGGACTGAGGTGCGTTGCATTCACGCTGTACTGACTCAAGAGTTGACCATATTTTGCTCAGCACTTTGATCTGGCTTCTGCCGTCGATCGTGGACGCTCTGACATTCGAGGCACCAAGGAGTCGTCATGGGAAGTTGGAGATAGCACCACTGTCAACTGGTCGACCTCTGCGGGAGATCCACCGTCGTTCGCACTACAGATCTACGAGATATACTACAATCAGCTATATACAATCTCCAACGACACTGCCACCTCATTGGAAACCCTCACGTTCACTGTTCCAGTCGTGTCTCAAGGGTGCGATGTTCTTCGTGCCGTGGGTGGTCAGTTGGGATGCTGACATTCAACAGAGGCGCATGGACGCTGCGCGCTGCCAACCAAAGGTGACTTCCACTTTACCGAAACTAAAGATCATGCTGATGTGTGACAACCCAGTGATTTCACGCAGGCGCCGTATGCTGAGAGTGGAACGTTTGGCATATGGGCTATCTAACACTACCAATGTGACGACTCTCTGGTATTGGTACTTTGTTGGGTTTGGATACTGTTATTGGTCGCTTTCAAAGGCGCAATGGTGACATGGTGGCTTCCGGGCATAATCCGAGGCGTTTGCTCAAGGCACTATCTTGATCGGGCGCGGCTCCGCTGCCTCCGCAACGAAGAGTCGCAGACATCTTATCGATCTATACTTATTTACTTGTTTATCCAAATTTGTAGCGTCTAGAAGCACCTCAATTCCCTTAGATTCCCACTCAAACCGCAATAGGTTTGCGGTATTGGCACTGCCCTTCGCCGCGGACGCCGACCTGCGTCTCTTGTCACATTTCAAACACTCTTGACGTCCAGGTCCAGCGACAATTGGTATCTCGCGAAGCACACTCAGGGTTGCGCTACGACTCAGAGAACAGTGGCAAAGTTCTGGGGGTGTCACTCATCCGGCATCCAAGGGTCCTCATGCTAATCAAATACCGGAGGCGTGCCAGCTAATGCTGGTCACCGGTTGCCAGTGAACGCCAACATGCAGCCTACCCCGAAGAGTCTTCAAGCTTCTTCAAGACACCGCTCACTGTGCGAGGAGCGCCGGACCTAAATATCGCGCGGGCACTTCCATGCTCCATGGCTGTGCGTGGCACGGGCGTATCTTTAGCGATCACGCAGAAGTCCGCAGTGGCCAGGATGTGGCGCGTCTCACCCGGCTGAGATCCTTGGGAAGTGGTTTAAATACTAGTAGGTTCAGCACTGGTACGTCGGGAACTCTCCCGTTACCACAGCCCCCCAAGTTCTTGCGCTATGCCTGTTGCGACAAGACCACCGCTCAAGAAGGCTCTCAGCATCGCAGTGCAGTACTCTACTCTGAAAGAGTATAACCTAGAACTCCCTGGAGCATGCAACGATCCGAAGATCCTATCGGACCTCTTGCATAGTGAGCTGCACAAGCTTTCCGACTATCGAATGGATCGTCTGAGTCATTCTGTCAACAGATGTCTATGGCTATGAACAAGACCACATCATCATCCTATTGGACGACGAATCCAGTGATCATCGACGGCCGACTAAGGAAAACATTGTGGGTCGAATCTTATGTTCATGCGATGATCCAAGTTGACCCTAACTTGGATGCAATGTCTAGGAGCGCGCAATGCACGCGCTAGTCGCGGATGCACAGCCCGGAGATCACTTCGTCTTTCACTGTAAGTCGCACAGCTGTAGGGACTATCCCGGAAGTTGAGCGCTTTCATTCAAGTCTCTGGACACGGCGCGCAAGTACTGAACGAGGATGGTACCGAGAAAAGCGGATTTGACGACGGTAAGCTTATGCAGACCTTCTGCATCATTAGAGGCGCTCATAGTCACAGTCATTTGGCCCGCCGACGTGGAATACGATTCCGACGGCAATTTCGCCAACTACATCAAGGATGACGTGAGTCTACAGCGTTGAGTCCTTGCGACAACCCACTGATGGTACCGTTCCCAAATGATAGGAAATTCACGATGTCCTAGTGAACCATGTCCCTTTAGGCGCACACTTCATGGTCAGTGCGACTTGACCTGGAGAGGGCCCCGCCCCCGTTGAACTTACTGTCGGCATACACAGATGATCTTCGACTGCTGTCATTCTGGCACGATGGCCGGTGCGACAAAAGTCATGTCTTTGCACCCCACTTCAGGCTGATGAATATCGTCAGATCTGCCGAATGACAGCGCAGACTGTCCGCCCCTGACACCTTCGTCCTCGACGTCGAGTACGATGTCAATACCTTCATATGCGAAGAACAGTACGTCGCTCTGGCTAGAGACTCCCGAGACCGCACTCACTCGGTCTACAGTTCGTGTGCGGGGATCGCAGGACGTTCGTACGTGCCATCCATCCATCCATCCATCCATAGGAATGGGAACGTCATCATCGGGCCCCACGTCAGATACCGAGGAGGGCCTCCAGCGCAAGACGGCGCAAGAGACTTTCTTTCCCGCTGCCGCTTTCACTCATGACTTGGATGAGAATGCGCCAGCCGTTGCCGACATAGTGAGTATGCGAACTTGCGAAGATATAAGTCTCTCGCTTACGATGTGTTTGAGACTTCATTGTCCGCCTGCCTAGATTCGCAGCAAACTCTCGGAGGGTCGAAAGGAGGGTTGTTCATCAATGTGAGCTCTTACCTGGACAGGCCCGCTCCTGCTGTGTGTTGACGCTTGTATCGTAGGCTCTAGCCGAGGCTTTGCGTGAGTGCTAAATAGCTGTTGCTAAACTTCAGTGGTGCTGATGACTTGCAGGGCACAATCCAACGAACCACGCAGAACTGCTGCGCAACGTGACGTACGTCCACCTCCAGGGAGGATGTATCGTATGTACTCATCGACTGACTGTTTGTGATTGACTGTACCAGACGCGAGATCGCGAAGATCACTGCGAAGATCAATTCGCATCTCTCGAGCGATGAACAGTTCGAGACCCCAACGCCGGAGGTGCGGTTTATCTATGCTGTGTCGTAACGCACTCCTCATCCTTCATCCTTCGTACTGGCAGATGGAGAGCATGCAATCGATGGTACGCTCGCTGATCGCCTACGACCGGTCATCGGTGCTGATTCTGTTTGGTTCGCTAGCGGGAAGCGATGGCCTCGCCGCTCGACATTTGAAGACTACTCCCGATGACCCTGCGATTCACGTCTCTGAGTCATGCCTTATCTCGTATAGCTTGTTTTGAATAGTCTATGTGGTCGTGTCCTTTCATCGGCAGTCCGTGGTGATGCGTTGGTCCGTGACCCGCCCTGCTCCGAGTCCTCCTAGACTTGATATCATGTTCGTCCGAGTCCGAATTGTACGCCGTGCAGTGGTCTGACGCTTCATGACAGATTCTGAAATGCATGTGGAACGATTAAACATAGTAACCTAACATGTTGAAGGGACACAATGACACCTTGCGCCCTCCATGTGCCACGGGCTGGCGGGCCAGTGCCATATCATTACGAGCAAGTGACCTGGCGCAACACGTCAGAAACAGGTGTGTCACAGCCTACAGTCGATATCAACTGGGTACTGCCACTACGTGCCAGTTTGCGCTGTCGTGGCCCATCGAGGATCAACATAGCTGAGTCGCATACTTGTGTACTGAACTAGCCTTAGGACACGGGCCTGCCATTGTGGCTGCCCGGCATTATCCGAAGAGTTTGCGTCAGATGCTATCTCGATCGGGCGCCTGTAAGCAGTAAGTACTGACCTCCTGTCTCTTCACACTTGTCTCTCTTCACACTCGAGTGCACGAACTACGTCCCGGACCCCCCTTTCCCCGCCAGCCTCGCCAGCCTTTAGCAACCCGTCTACCGCCACCTCCGCGCTCAACGACACCTCGGCCATCGATACAGGCCTCGGCCATCACCATGGCCTCCCAATACCATCCCTCGGAGTGGAAGAAGGCCGCCTACTACCACGGTGTCTCTGTCGACCCTCCTGAGCTCCTGTACCGCTCAAATTACCTCGACACTCCCTTCCCCCGTCCCACGGGCCGGTTTCAGCACCGCCCTGCCAAGACCGTCCATGGTGTCTTCAATACGCCGCTCCACCCTGTCTGGCCCGCTGTCGCCCCCAGGATCCGGGACATATTGAAAGAGCGGAAGATCCGTTACTCCTCCATCCAGGCAGCTCGTTTCGTAACCCACTACGAGGACGGGCAGGAGAGTCTCGGTCCGGTGGTCATCTGGATCGCGACTCATCCCAACAGCACCACCGCCGAGGACGCGCACCTCGCTTCCCCAGACATTCTCGCTCTTCTCGAGGCTAACGGAGTGCACGACGCCGTGGTGGAGTGGTTCGAGGGAGCCGTGGAGAGACTGTCCGGTCCGGCCCTTCTGCGCGTCACCTCGGGCGTCGACCCCTCATACTACGTCCGTCGGTTCCTGACAGCCGGGCTCGGTATGCCCATTGCTACCGTGGAGAGGGAGGTTGACGATGCTCAGGGGAGCGTCGCCTTCTTCTTCCACGAGAACAAGGACAGGCACGGCAGGGATAGCGCCAGGGTCCTCGCCGTGAGCAACTGCCATATCCTTCTCACGAACACTACCGTCCCGTACCAGTTCGAGGGCGCTGGCGCACCTCCCCAGCACGTTCGACTTGCCGGCTCCCGTCGCTTCCAGCGTGGCCTCAAGGAGATCGACACCGCCATCGACGAACACAGAGACAATGCCGACATGCTGGCTCAAAACATTGTGGACGACACGGACGCGGCCCAGCGGGTGCGGTTGGCAGAGAAGGACACCGCCGCTCTTGAGGCTTTCACAGAGGACGTCAAGGCTCAGTGGGGCGATATCACGCATCGAAATATCGGCCATGTTGATTGGGCTCCCGAGATCTCCGTCGACGTTGGCGGTAGCGGCTACACCAAGGACATTGGCACATTCGAGGTCGATCCGGAGAGGTTCAGGGCCCAGTTCAGGGGCAATGTAGTCGACCTAGGTGCGTCTTCCCTTATTTTTCTTGCAATCACCTCATCTGATGAGAGAATTCTTCGGAGCCAAGTATAGTAGGCAGCAACTCAACGCCAAGTTCTACCCTCAGATTAACGGTAGGACCGCGTTCGAGTTCCCCTTCGATCGCCAGCTCAGGATCGACGGCTGGCTCACGCGCGAGCTGCTGGCTAATCCTGACATTTTCGACAGCAACAATGAGGCCTGCATCGTCGTCATGAAAGATGGTAACACCAGCGATCTTACGGTGGGACGCTTCGCCGGCCTCGAGGCCTACACTTGTGACGAGCTCGGTGTCGAGTCCGTGGAACTCGCTGTTTACAATTACGGCAAGCAGTCCGGGGACTTCTCCGCCCAGGTGCAGACAAGTTTGCGCCCCCGATGATGAACACTGGTCGCCTCCATCCAGTAGAGACACCGCTGCACCCGGGTATGTATGAGATTCCTGGGCGACTCCGGCTCGCTCATCTTCGACGGCAAGGACAAGATGGTTGGGATACTCCATTCTGGGCTGGCGACTCGGAAAGGCGAAAGTCACCACGTCACCTACGCAACCCCTGCGTGGTGGGCCATCGAGCAGCTCAAAGCCCAGTATCCGCACGCCGAGTTCAGCCGCGATCGCTTCTAAACGCGAGCAAGATCGTCGCCTCCTTTGCCTTCCACTACGCCCTTCCCTTTGTTTCCGTAGGCAGCTGACCCGCTCGACAGCACCCATGATATGCTGCAGGGACACCTCATCATGCATGAAAGTCATTATCTTGGTTCGCTTTCGGAGTGAAGGTGCAAGGCTTGGTTTGTACGGGGTCCTGTTGTCCCTACTCAGCTGTCACGTCGCTGACTTGCCGCACAAACTTCGATGACAGTCGAGTCAGCACTGTTCATGACTACACGAAAAGACAAATGTGTCACCGATTGTATTCTTCTTCGTCGTACAACGTAATAAATCTGCCGTCTGACATTCCGACGTACATTTGAGTCGTCGGCAACAACATGGTAACTATTGGCTTCAAGAGCGCGTTTCAATCGGTTTCGAACAATACAACAACATACAGTGAGTCCTTTACACTATACACACCTTCATGGATGACATCACTTTAGGTAGCAGATCGTGGCGTGAAGCAACTTTGATCAACGCAGTGTTGGCCCGCGTTTCGTAATCCGTTGTGCGTCAAAAGAGGTAACCTCACGGAAGCGTTGACGTTTGCAAGGCAATGTACAGCCGACGCGAGAAATTCGCTGCTTCCCCCTTTCTCACCCGGGCACGGAGCTCACACGGGGAGCCGCCTGAGGACTCGCCTGAAACAGATCGAGTTCATATCCGTCTTTTGTAGGTCGCCTCGCATGGCCGTCCCATGACGAGTCCTTCACTGTCGCGTAGGACTTTGCGTCGCTCGTATGTGGCAGCCATTGAATTGCTGTCTCGTGGACAGAACACGATGGAGGAACCCGCCTTCCGCGGTCTATGAACGCCGCTAATCTGTCGGACATACGATGAAACTAGTGTGGAAGGCTCGGAAGGGTCCCGCTTAGTGAATTTCTGACTACCTCCGCTCCCTCTCGGTGACAGGTCCTTCGAAAACCTCTGCCTGCGACCTCGCATACGCGTTGTCCGTTTCAGGATGAACTGATATAAAAGCCGTTGATAACATAGACCTGGGCCAGTACAACCGTCGACTCCAGAATCAGTCTAGATGAAGCTCGCAATAAGGTAATGTCTGATACTCGAGCAATACCAATACTAACACTTCATCGATATAGTTCCGTGGCCCTGCTCTTCGCCGCGGCGAACGCGCTGAATATCTCAACACCCACTGCTCCGTGGAGCGTTGGAGAGAGCGTGACCGAGACCTGGGTCAGCGCGCCCGGAGACCCAGCCTCGTTCTACCTGCGGCTCTACGGATCTACTGAGACCGTGCTGGTTGCTGCGGACGTACCGACGCACCTCGGACAAATCACCTTCGCTGTCCCTGATGTACCGAAGGGGTATGCTTTCGCACTTCGTAGCTGTACTGGATGTGCTGACAATCGCCGCTTTGACTATCTAACAGGGAATGGTCCATTTTCGCAGTGAGCGAAGAGTCAGTAAGCCATGGTTGCGTACCGTGACGCAGTTGCTGATGCGCCGTTGGTTCACAAGCATCAAACAGGTGTACGCTACAAGCGGCCGCTTCATCATTTACTAGTGTACTCTCCCATGTGATCGTCGAGCAGGCGTGTTGCACAGTGGTTGGGTGGTTACAAGGCCGCATCTGCACATTGCAGAGCTCAATCGCTATGGTGTCGTTGATTGCTGAATTCATGCACTCCTTGGTTTCGCTGAGGGCAGACATTGGTAGTCGTCTGCAATCTCGAATAGTCTGGATGTTGAAGACAGCGTCTGCTTCGAAACATGCAGCGACGAGACTCACTCAAATTTTACTGTCCCGAGTTAACCGTCTACTTCAAGTTAACAGGTATGACCAAAGGGATTGGAACCTCATCACACCGTGCGTGGTTCAATGAGTCACATAACTATCTATTGAGGCCTGGACGCAAGCAGGGAATGCTATTTGAAATATACTTGTCGAGAACGGCGAGCTATACCCTCTTTCCAATCGCGGGCGCCGAGGCCCTAGTGCAACTGCGTGAAACCGTGCATAGTCGGACCTTCGCACGTTCGTGGGTTACAAGGTGCTGTGGTTCGTCTATTAGGCTGCGATCCGTTCCACTCGATGAACCAATAGCTCTACGCCTACGTGTTGACCAAGACAAGTGAACAGAGGCGACGACTCATGGTACCAATTCCCAGAGGGTGCCGACTCCGAGTCGGATTGATCACCGCGGGTGAGTACCATTGCATCATAGCATTCATGAGTGGACATCGCATCGTCGACTGTCTGTAAAAAACACGCCAATATGATTCCAGCGTCGTTTTGTGGCGATGCGACTCACTCAGGCCAATAGAGGTGCGAATCTGTCACGGAGAGGAAGTCCGTCGTGTCCTGCATTCATCTAACGTACGTGATCTTAAGCTCGATCTCATGCGGCCCCTACGGCTATTTACAGACGGCTACTAGAACTGCAGTGTCGTGGCACAGGCTGTCGGTACGGCC
Source organism: Fomitopsis serialis (assembly GCF_022376445.1). NCBI lineage: Eukaryota > Fungi > Basidiomycota > Agaricomycetes > Polyporales > Fomitopsidaceae > Fomitopsis > Fomitopsis serialis. Next base: position 11,328 of record NW_025955622.1, read on the forward strand.
CCATAGGGCAAAGTTCCCCGTCTATGCGCGCTCATTCGGATGGTCCCACTCCTAGCTGCTTTCGGCGAACTACCCCGAATACGCGGAGTTCATTCGAAGTGTATATAAACCGTGCACTTGGGGTGTGAACATGGGGTGTGAACATTGAACGCCCGGCAAGAACTACACGCACACTTCAGTGGCCACCTCTTCCATCGTAAACAATGTTGAAGCTGGCTCTGAGGTACGTGGCAGCGTCACTGTGGTGATCAGTAGGCATTTGAATACTCATACTCAGCAACTATGTAGCTCGTTGGTTCTGCTCTTTTCCACCGCCAATGCTCTCCAACTCCATAATCTGACTTATCGGTATTATCAAGGAGAGACGCTCACTGAGAGCTGGCAAAGCCAGTCCGGAGATCCTGCCAGTTTCTCCTTGCTGCTCCAATCCACAGCGCGACAAGCCCCGCCGGAAACCTTTGCGCTCGTTGCCGATGTCTCAACCGCCGAGGGATCGGTGTCGTTCACTGTACCCGATGTCAGCGATGGGTAAGTCTTCAATTCATTGCGCTAGTCAAAGCATTACTTGACGATACTGGCATGGAAGACTTTACGTCTTGAACGCAGTTAATGTGACGTTAGTGCCTTCATCTTCACCCTGTTGGGGTGCATTATTAATTGCTATGACAGCAACGATGACGACATATACTCTCAAACCGCGTCGTTCTATGTTTCGTAGATCAAGGGAAACGAGGGGCCGATCACGTAGGCTCGAGTGAAGACTGTTCAGTGCTTGGATATTGCTTCGGCGTATAGTAATCATTCATGGTTGTTCTCTGCGCAATTTTGTCAGTCAAGCCGCTTTGGGAGTTTTACAAACCTCAGCTTCAATGGATGAACTCCAGCATGAGTCAATGATATCAGGGCCTCTCGGCCGGTTGAGTACATATTTGCTTCTCGTCCTTTGCTCCGAGTCGCCGCCTTGCCACTGCCTGAGCAGCAGCCGGCCCGGGGCCGCAATGTCCTCGATACTTCCGCATATCTGTGAAATAAACACCATTATCTCGAAGACATATAGTCCAGTTGTTCCTCTTTGCATCTGGATTGAGACCTTCGACTTACTATGTGAGACAGTTGAAACAACTCGGTCCTGAACTGGCCGCGTGTACGTACGTTCTAGACGGCTTACCGAATGTGGTACATTGCGGTGGCGCCGACTCGGACCCATCCCGAGCCACAGTGGCGACCAGGCTTTATTCGCTCCCTCCACAGTAGTGATCACCTCTCTCGGTTCTAAGGGTTGTTTGGTCATCATTGCATGGACTGCATATCCGGATAGTACCTTGGTTAGTGAGCTCATATTCGTATGGGAGTTTTGGGCTTGACACCGTTCATTCAGAAGACCTGGTGAGCCGTAAAACTTGCATAGGTACATGACGTCGCACTCACTGGCCGCAGCCCTGAAGTTATCAAGACCCTTCCTCATCGGTTGCGAGATTTGTGTGGGAAGACTGTGGTTATGTGAGTGCCCTTCGATCGTACCCTCGTGCCAGAACTCACCCGGGTGCAGCGATGGCACGCTCATTACCCAACGTCTGCATTTCTCGCCCATGCCTCATCGCCATCGGCATGTGCTGGGCTGGTATCGCATCATGAAGGAGCTCATGGAGTGCGACGTGCGTGCTATCTGCGTCTTTGATGGGAAGGAGCGCAGTCTAGCGAAGGAGTTGGAGGTGTGTCTATAATACATGCGTGTCGATATGTCCCTGACTTATTGATAAGATGGAACGAAGACGGCACGTCCGCAGGCTCACTTCAGCTCGTGGCGCTCTTGAGCTCGAACGTCTGGAGCGGTTGCGGAAGCTCGCTGGCCTGCTGCAGATGCTGCGAACGCTGGGCAGTTCAGCGCAAGAGCAGATCGCAGGCACTCTACGGGAATTAACGAGACATCCTGACGCCGTACCCTCCCATCCACCCTCGATACCGTCGTGGCTCCCTGCCGTCGAACCTTGGAGGACAGTCAAGGAACCAGAATTGCCGAAGCATATTATCCGAAACTTCATAACGCCCTACGAAGCATTTGGACAGCTCGACAGTTCTGACGTCTCCGAGGTGCTCAAGCGAGATACTGCTGCCACGTTCGTCAGCCAGTGCGCTTCGGGCGCCGATAGAGGTATCTTGTCATCGGCCAACGAAGATGCGCTCGAAGTCCGCTCAGCAGACGACGTCCTACAGGCAGCTGCGATTGATCAGGAAGAGGTGGACGAAGAAGACTTTGTGGAGGAGGAAGAGGCAGAGGAAGAAGAGGCATGTGGGGAGCACGACCTGGACGGCGACGGTTTCGACGCAGAGCACGATGTGGACCTGGACGGTGTCATTGACAAACCTGAAGGTATCCTCTCGGAAGGACGACTCATTCAAGGGCTATATATCGACACCGAGACCCCCAAAAGCTCGAGTTTGCACGGCGACTTCAAGGAACTATCGTCCACTCATGGAGCAGACGAGGTACACCGTGAAGCCGCTACGGAGGCTTTCCGCCTTGAAGCCAACTACAATATACCTCTTCCTGATCCGAAGGACATCCCGTTGGCGTTGGCTTCACTGTACTTCCAGTTTCGCCAAAGCCTTCCGAAATTAGCTGCATTGCCCGCGACTGCCCCGGCTGCGACGGCGGGCGAGGTAATCTCGGAGCAAGAGAAGGCTGCCCTTCACGACGAAGCTTTGACAGTTCACGCGATGTCGAAGCGACAAAACGAACTCACAACGGAAGAGGGCGAGTTATGGGATCATCTATCAGAGACTCGACCGACCGAGCGGATTACGGGCGGCGCTGAATGTCGACTTGCTGCACTAGCGGAGAAGAGCAATGTCATCTCTCAGTCGTATGAGCGACGGACACATCCGCCTACGACAGAGACGTATGAGGAGAGCAAAGAGATCCTCCGTGCCATGGGAGTACCATGCATTGAATCAACGGGGCCATTCGAAGCAGAGGCGCTTGCTTCCTCGCTGGTCTTGCATGGACATGCAGACTATGTTGCAAGCGAAGACACCGTACAGCACCTTCACCCTTGCTCTATTGAATGAAGACTGACTATCTTCGTTCATAGGACGTCCTCGTCTACGAGGCTCCTCTCATACGAAACATTGCCAATCGGAACGGGCCTTTATACGTGATATCGGGCACAGATGTACGTTCAACACTGCAGCTGGACCGTGCTGGCTTCATCGATTTCGCGCTGCTTCTTGGGACCGACTTTTCCCAGCGGATCAAGAACGTTGGTCCCGCCCGCGCTCTTCGTTTCATCCGCGCGCACGGCTCCATCGAGCGCATGCTGGAATGCGAGCCGCGATACACACCGAGGGTAGACCCCACCACATATCTCGCTCAAGTCAGCCTCGCGCGGACAGTGTTCCAGACATTACCGCCGACACCAGACGCGGAGCTGCTGCAGCCCAAGGAGTATGACGAGGAGGAAGTGATGCGAGTGTTGGGCAACTATGGACTCCACCGCGAGGCGATGCAAGAATTCGATCATACCTCTGCACTGTCTGGCAATTTCTTCAGCGATAATCCTCAGGCAGCATGACTCATTTTGGTGCACACTACGTTACGCCTGCAATGCTTACAATTAGACTTAATTCATAGCACACACCAATGGACAGTACTTACCAGGTACTTACGGACGAGCAGCACTATCACGAACCCTCAATTCCTGTACCGATAGACATCGTATCACTCATTTTTTGAATCGACGGCCGTGTCTGTTCTGTGGAGGTTTGCAGGAGTCACAGCGAGTTGTACCATGTCTCATTCAGCTTGGTTCATATAGAACGTTACATAACGTGCTGGTGCGTCGACCGTTCAAAGTCAGCGCGCACCCGCGATGAGACTACTTTTGTACTCTGGGCTCGCTGAACTCCCCCCAAGCTTATGCGATGGTATTCACCATTATTCCTTTGTCCAGTCTAGATGCTGAGCTGAACACTGAACAGAACGGTCGGAGACGGTCGGTCGCCCTGAAAGTGGATGATGATTGCCACATTTGGAAAGACTGGGCAGGCCACGTGGCGCTACTGCACCGTATACGCTGTAACTTGCGCGCACAGCAAACACCACGTCGCCGCCGTCGCCAGCGGCCTTCTCTGGCATACTCTTTACTCTAGATCTTTTACAATCGCTCTCTTGCCCACCATGTCTGTTATGCTCACAAAATTCGAGTCAAAGAGCAATAGAGTGAAAGGTTTGCGACCATCTCCTCGCAGCTGGCGAGCACGCTGAAACTAAGTCAGTACGAGGCCTGGCGTTCCATCCGACTCAGCCTCTCCTCGCAGCGTCTTTGCATAATGGGAGCGTGCAACTGTGGAACTACCGGATGGGTGTGTTGGTGGACAGGTTTGAGGAACACGAAGGTGCGCGTCTCTTGTACTACTTGCCCTGGCTGTGTGTTCACGAGCTATGAAGGCCCGGTTCGCGGTGTACACATCCATCCGAGCCGTGCGTTGCTGGTGACTGGAGGAGACGATTACAAAATCAAAGTTTGGGGTACGTTCTAGTCGCGTCTCCGTGTATGCGCTTCCTGACAGGCTGCAGACATTCGGCCTCAGAACCGTCGCTGCCTCTTCACGCTTCACGGTCACCTGGATTATGTTCGCACTGTGCAGTTCCACCATGAGATGCCTTGGATCGTGGGTAGCTGTTTTTTTGTTGTTGGCGTTTCGCTGAAATCTCTCCTAGATTTCAGCTTCGGACGATCAAACTATCCGTATCTGGAATAGCACGTCGCGCAACTGTATTGCCATCCTTACTGGACATTCACACTATGTTATGTCCGCGCAGTTCCATCCGAAGGAGGATTTGGTCGTCTCCGCGTCGCAAGACCAGACTGTGCGTGTCTGGGACATCTCAGGTCTAAGGAAGAGCACCCCGAACTCGGCACCAGGCGGCACTTTCGATACTTTCGACACCTTCTCGACCGTCAAGTACGTACTTGAAGGCCATGACCGCGGTGTTAACTACGCGACGTTCCACCCTACCCTCCCTCTCATCGTTTCTGCTGCGGACGACCGGCAAATCAAGATCTGGCGTATGAGCGACACGAAGGCCTGGGAGGTCGACGCATGCAGGGGACACTTCAACAATGTGTCGACAGCGCTGTTCCATCCCAAGCATGAGCTCATTGTGTCATGCGGCGAAGACAAGACCGTACGGGTGTGGGACCTAACGAAACGATCTGCCGTGCAGACATTCCGACGGGAGAATGACCGCTTCTGGACCCTTGCTGCCCATCCCGAGTTGAACCTATTCGCAGCGGGTGCGTTTCTTTTGGTTTTGCGTCCGTCCTGTACTGACGTAGTCGTAGGCCACGACAATGGCTTGATCGTCTTCAAGCTTGAGCGTGAGCGACCGGCCTTCGCTGTGCATGGCGACTCTGTCTTCTACGTGCGGGACAAGTATGTGCGCTCGTACGACATCAACACCGGTTCGGATCTCGGTCTGCTCAGCGTCCGCAAGTTCGGGAGCCCGTACGTCCCCCCGCGAACGCTGAGCTATAACCCTGCGGAGCGTGCCGTCGTGTTGACGATTTCGTCGGACAATGGCCTGTTCGAGCTCACGGCCCTGCCGAAGGATGCCGTCGGGGAGGTGAAGGACTCGTCTACAGACGGCAAGCGTGGAAGTGGCCATGCCGCCATCTTCGTCGCCAGGAATAGATTCGCGGTCTTGAACAAGACCACCCAGGTTTGTCTCGCCTTGACTCAGCTTCAAAACATGGTAATTCATCGATACATTCTATAGTTGATTGAAGTGCGCGACCTGCAAAATTCTATTGTCAAGTCTATCAAGCCGCCGGTCCAGACGAACGAGATCTTCTATGGCGGAACTGCGAGCCTCATTCTCAGCTCGGCGACGTCGGTGCTACTTTATGATATCCAACAGCAGAAGAAGCTCGCGGAGATCACTACTCCGCCGGTCAAGTATGTTGTGTGGAGCCCGGACGGTACATTGGTCGCCCTTCTCAGCAAGCACAGTACGCATCTATTACATTTCACTCTGATAATTCGTTGACGAGCATTTCATAGCGATCACCATCGCGAACAAGAATTTCTCGCAGCATACCCTCATTCACGAAACGATTCGGATCAAGTCTGGTGCTTGGGATGACTCCGGCGTGTTCATATACTCGACGTTGAACCACATCAAGTACTGTCTTGCACAGGGGTGCGTAAGCCTGCTTTATGTCACGACGGTCGCCCTCATTTGACCGTACTGCAGGGACCACGGCGTCATCTGCACGCTTGATAACCCTGTTTACTTGACGCGCGTCAAGGGAAAGACCGTCCACTGCCTAGACCGATCTGCACGCCCCAGGACCATCACCATCGACCCGACTGAATACCGCTTCAAACTGGCACTGTTGCGAAACAATCATGAGGAGATGTTGCTTACCCACGTCGAATCTATTGGGTCAGAGTATCATCGCGTACCTGCAACAAAGGGTTTCCCGGAGGTATGCCCGCATCGTTACTGTAGTGCATTAGCGATTGACCACGAATCGTAGATTGCATTCATTTCGTCCAAGACAAGAACACGCGATTCGACCTTGCGATTGAGTGCGGGAACATTGAAGTCGCTTCGGAGATGGCCCGCGCACTTGATCGACCAGAATGTTGGGAGCGATTGGCGCAGCAA